>NW_015505290.1:1296616-1306921 GCF_001515645.1 Sinocyclocheilus grahami | reverse complement strand
CACTCACTTTAGCCCTCCTGTTCCTGAACTCATTCCCCTGTCTGAAGCGCTTCCCTTGATGGGGATCGCTTTTTGGTGTGTTTTGGCTGCATACACCACCACAGAACTATATGGATCCGCACGTCTCACGTCTCGTCAGCCCCGTTACAAATATATTGACTGACAAGCAGCATATAAAACATTGATTGTATTAGAAAATGAATTGATTATAAGACAAACATGACTTGAAAACTGCTTTTTCCAGTTGCATTAGTATTGAACGACAGGATCCCAGCCACTTGCCAAGATATACTTAAATGTTCATCTGTCAAGAATGGAATTATGAACCCCAAATTAAATGAAATCCATGCCTTTTTATTTCACTATATGATTTGTGCAATTTTTTCCTCCTCCCATGTTGCGG
This sequence comes from Sinocyclocheilus grahami, assembly GCF_001515645.1. Classification (NCBI taxonomy): domain Eukaryota; kingdom Metazoa; phylum Chordata; class Actinopteri; order Cypriniformes; family Cyprinidae; genus Sinocyclocheilus; species Sinocyclocheilus grahami. The sequence goes on along the minus strand of NW_015505290.1, from coordinate 1,306,518 downwards.
TGTGGCTATGTAATCACAAGACGGCAGCACTCGCTGGTCAAACATGTAGCAGACAGAAACTGACCTGAACCACAGGGGGATGCTTTGTTCTGAAACCTTCAAACAACAGTCCAGCCCCAAGCCAGAGAATTAATAAAAGATGGTGAGTGCCTTCAACAGACACAAACAAATGACGTACTCAGCTACTAATACACAATGAAGTCGATAATTATTTATTTAGTCAAAAAAATATAATTGAAAAAATATAAAAATGTATCTAATTGATTAAAAAAGATTTAATTGTTTAATATATATATATATATATATTTCACTTTTTTCTCACTTTTTTTGTTATTATAAAACTAATTGTTAAAGCAATAAATATTTTTATTTTTTAATTTTTTTAAATCGTGATTAGGATCATATAAACAGAGCAACACCACAGCCATCCATTTTTCATTATTTATATCCCTTACTCATTACTGGGATGTGTTCCCATCACTGAAGGAATGAAAATGTTTTTCATAAACCATATGTTTTTATAAAGCACAAACTGCTGTAGGTCAGCCAGATCTTCCATAATAATTTTTCACGGTTTCAAACATGATATTTCCACTGAGCTCTGCTGAATCCTGAAGACACAAACAACAGATGCAGGGAGCAGTCAGGTGTGAAAAAATATCTAAAACATTAGCCACCCATCTAAAGGCTCAGGGGGCTGTGTGAGAAATGTGTCTTGTAAAATTTATATTTCTTGCGCATGACCTTCTTGAGCTCTGGGGATGATTAGAAATGTCATCTAACATTGTGTTGTATTTCTTTGGACCACTTCTGTTGGATGATGAAGAAAAGCAATGACACATGTGCAGTGAACAGTTAAGCAGGAAATGGCTCTATGAAATCTGAGCCTCATCACCTTCTTTTAGTGCAGGTGCATAACAGCTTCGATTAATTTGTATAAATTCTGAACAATCACATTATCTAGGTCTGTTACTTTTAAAGTGCTTGCAAACGCACTGATATCTAAGAGAAATTGTATTAAATTCCACAATACCAATTATCCTGCCTTTATATAATATTAGGAAAATATTACATGTAAGCTAGCATGTGCATGCCCAGTAATGACTGATTCTCAAGGGACTGATGCATTGAAATGTGCTTTTTTCCTGCTGTTAAAGCCAAAGGGAGTTTCCAGGGTGAGGCCAACAAGCTTGAGTCAGTTTTTATTTTAATTGCAGCTATTACAGGTCTTTCGCCTTAAAGGGATAGTTCACGAAACAAAACAAAACAAAATAAAACAAAATAAAATAAAATAAAATAAAATGTCTCATAAAATAAAGTGTTGTTTTGGTCTCTGGTCAACAAATCTGTTACCAACAATTCAGAACATCACCTTTTATGTTTCACAGAAAAAAGAATACCAAACAGGTTTGGGATGACATGAGGGTGAGTAAATGATGACAGAACTTTCATTTTTGTGGGAACTGTCCCTTTAAGATAATTATTTCCTGATAGTGAGACTTGAATTACTAAGAAAGAATGATTCAAATGTAAATAGTAGTTTTACTGGGGCCATAAAGGCATTTATACACTTGCATGCATATACTGTACTTGCATTAAAGGGACAGTTCACCCAGAAATGAAAATTCTGTCATTAATTACTCACCCTCATGTCGTTCCAAACCCACAAGACCTTCGTTCATCTTCGGAACACAAATTCAGATATTTTTGATGAATTCTGAGAGCTCTCTGTCCCTCCATAGACAGCAAGGGTACTACCACAATCAAGGCACAGAAACGTGGACATCATTAAATTGGTCCATGTGGCATCAGTGGTTCAACCTTAATTTTATGAAGCTACGAAAATATTTTATAAATATAGTTGTTATTTTTGTTTTCTTTGCGCACAAAAAGTATTCCCGTAGCTTAATAAAATTACAGTTGAACCACTGATGTCACATGGACTATTTTAACAATGTCCTTACTACCTTTCTGGACCTTGAATGTGGTAGTTGCGTTGCTGTCTATGGAGGGTCAGAGAGCTCTCGGATTTCATCAAAAATATCTTAATTTGTGTTCCGAAGGTCTTATAGGTAAGGGTGACATGAGAGTGAGTAATTAATGACAGAATTTTCATTTTTGGGTGAACTATCCCTTTAAGTTGATTCCAGTTGGTATTTTCTTTAAAATGTCAAACATTTCAATGAAATTTCTGCAAAATTTAGCAGGAAATAAAATCATCCAAATGTTTGATTACGTATTGTGTTGTGTATTTAGACAGACAGATGAGCGACAGAACTACGCAAAAAACCCGTTGTTCCAACCTTTACTGTGCTCAAATGCAATAACCCAAGATAGTGACAATAAGAACTTGTGTTTTGAGGTGACTATAAGTTATTGGGGAACATGGTTTTACCTTTCTCCCTGGTTAGACCCTGGAAGACCACGGGTGGTGCAGTCATTCTCTCAGAGCCCCTGCGGGCTTGACTGGACCGTCTTCTTTGTCTCTGGTGCACCTCCCCAGCAGGATGCTCCACCTTCAGCTCTGGCAGGCCCGAAATGGGGGTCGTGCTGCTGGGCTTGGGCTTCTCTTCCATGGTGGATGTCTTCTCTTTAGGAGCACTGGTTGGGGCCGGAACAGTCGGAGAAGGTGCAGTGGGAGTCACGACTGGTTCTTTAGTTGCCGAAGTCAGGGTTATGGGTTTTTTGACTGGCTGTGGGCTCTCCTTGAAACCCTTTGTGGAGTCGTGGGTCAATCTTTTGGGACTTTCCTCTTCGCAGGACTCCACAGCCAGTTCACGGTCCAGCTCTGCTTCACGTTCCTCCCTCAAGATGCTGTACTGCATTGCAGGACTCGGGGCAAACGCAAGGGTAGAAGATGTGGCGGGCACTGTGGAAGGTACTGTGGTTGATGAAGCGGTGCTGGGACTCTTACTGAAGCTCATGTAGCCAGTGTTGGGAGCTCGTGGACTAGGCTCTTTAGACACCAGCTCAATCTCAGAGTTTCCAGATTCGGCACTGCTACCCTCGACATCCTGGGGGGAAGGAGGCAAGGTGGGTTTTGTGGGGGAAGACTTCATCTCTATTGGGGAACTCTCCTGCTTGGAAGTAGGTGGAGAGGGTGAGATGGGAGATGTTTGAGTCTTGTCTTGGGTGGAACTCATTATTTTAGTTTCATCAGCCTGGATGTTTGGATCCAAAGGAGAATCAGACTCTTCTATTAAGAAAGAGAAGAAGAGATAAAGGACAGGGAGTAAGGTAAGGTGTCTTGTGGCCATCTGGTTTGCCAAGGCATCCCACAGTGTAAGCATGTGTGTATTATTATATTACTGTGTAACGTACAGCCAATAATAGTCAATGAGCCACTGCTCTTAAATATTGGGTGTTTCCTCAACTATGGGCACTTTTGACCTGGTGGATTCTAGAAGATCAACTTGCCAAGTCAGACAAGTTGAAACAACTAAAGTCAGCCCTTACGAACAATTACAACAACTGCAAAACCAGAAACAGTGATTATATCAAAATAACACAAATTGCTATACTGTAAAATCTAATATGACACGGTAAGATGCATTCCAAACCTGGTTTTGGTTTCAATCATTATACTTTTGTTTCCATGTGGTGGCACATAAAACACCTTTAAAACACAGATATTTACTGTTGATTAAAAAGACTATAGATATCACTTTAAAAGTTTGATTTATAAAGGTTGATTTAATTATCAAGTTGTTAAAAACAACATAATATTATACCTAGAGGTAGCTTAATGTTTTTCATAGCTTCACTGATTCTGATCATGCTGGGTGAATGAACAGATGGAGAGGAGGAGAGAGGTTAGGAGATGGATGGAAGAGCGAGTAAGTGTGTATTATTTTGTTTAATCATTTTGTTTTCAATATTAGTCTAATTTCAGTTCATTTTAATCCACTTGTTTGTTTTGAAAATGACTTTCACTATAGGCTAATTTTAGTTTTCTCTCTCTCTGTTGTTGACTTCAGTATCAGGTGAGTTTCCCGCCACACTACAAATGAAGTGAAACTGTGGATAATTGCATGACCATACTAATATGACCCCACTCCATCAGAGAGCCTGTGCCTCTGTCTCTGTACTGCCTTACATTCACTGGGCAAACCGACTCCACTGGGGCTCTATTTTTAACTATCAGTAGCTAAGAAGTGTGAGGATCTATGAAAAAAAGTGCAGAGAGAGAAGAGAGCCACTGATACCTCAAAAACAAAAACCACATCAACTCACAACCTTCTTTAACGCATTGCTAAGTAACACATCAGGTTAACTGATACTGTAAAAATAAGTACCTGCAACCACATAGCAATAGGATCATCTCAGTGACTGTCACTGAAATGTCTCAGTATGTGACAGACAATCCTGCATGAGTTTGCACCACACAATCTCCAGCCCACACCTCTCACCCTCAACATTTAAGCAGCGTGCAAGCTATGACTCATCCTCTCAAAAACACAGTGATAGCGAGAACACATGGTGGCCTTAAGTGCTGAACTTTCATTTATAGTACCTGTTACTAAAATGTCTTTCACAAAGACAGCGCTTAGATTTTGAAAAACTGACATATACAATTTGTTGCTTCTGCCAAACCCTATTACACTGGTAATTCTCTAACTTCTCTAACTGCTTAATTGAAGCAATTGTTTTCTTTATGTTCTAAACTAGTCATGTACTACAGTGTTTTCCAATGTGATCCTCTGACAAGGTTATTATACTTTTAAAGACTCCATGAACTCAAAATTGAAGTTTTGTGACATTTGTCCTTTCTGTTAGCTTGGACATCTATATGATAGTATACTCCTAAAAGTTTAAAACTAACATTTACATAAATACATCTATCTCTTTTTTTTGCCATTTCTGCCGCAGAGTAAAAAAAAAAAAAGTTAATTGTAAGATTTAAAGTTTAAAACATACTGTTGAAAAGTTCAAATGTTAGTAAAAGTAAAAAATAATAAAAAAAGTCTCACCAAGGCTGCATTTACATAATCAAAAATGGAGTAAAAACTGTAATATTGTGAAACTTTAATATATTTTAAATGTAATTTATTCCTGTAATGGTAAAGCTGAAGTTTCAGCAGCCATTCTACTCCACTCTTCAGTGTCACATGATCCTTCAGAAATCAGTCTAATATGCTGCTCAAAAACATTTCTTATTATTATCAATATTGAAAACAGTTGAGCTGCTTAATATTTTTGTGAAAACCATGCTACTTTCTTCTCAGAATTATTTGATTAATTCAAAGTTTTAAAAAACAGCATTTATACAAAATTGAAATATTTAATAAAAATGTACAAGCCTTTAATGTCACTTTTCATAAATGTAATGCAACCTTGCTTAATAAAAATAGCGAACAAAAAATCATACTGACCTACAAACTTACATTATGAAAAATAAAGTTGCAGTTGTAAAGTCAGCTTCCTGTTTCAAAAGGAAATATGTCAACAAAGAAAAGAAGGCTGAATTCAAGCCATTGAAATTGGGTATTTACTAAGCCAAGTAATACTACTCTCTAAAAAATGCTGGGTTATTTCAACCCAACATTGGGTCAAATATGGACTAACCCAGCTGTTGGTTAACCCAAAAGTAGGGTTAGTCCATATTTGACCCAACGTTGGGTTGAAACAACCCAGCATTTTTTAGAGTGTAGATTTGTATGAGTGATGTCTTCAGCTTCACTGGATCGCACTATATATGGATAATAATGCACAGCGGTCAGTTCATTTTTCACACAGTTCATGACTTAATGATATGAGAAAGACTGCAACCACATAGCAATAGGATCATCTCAGTGACTGTCACTGAAATGTCTCAGTATGTGACGGACAATCCTGCATGAGTTTGCACCACACAATCTCCAGCTCACACCTCTCACCCTCAACATTTAAGCAGCGTGCAAGCTATGACTCATCCTCTCAAAAACACAGTGATAGCGAGAACACATGGTGGCCTTAAGTGCTGAACTTTCATTTATAGTACCTGTTACTAAAATGTCTTTCACAAAGACAGCGCTTAGATTTTGAAAAACTGACATATACAATTTGTTGCTTCTGCCAAACCCTATTACACTGGTAATTCTCTAACTTCTCTAACTGCTTAATTGAAGCAATTGTTTTCTTTATGTTCTAAACTAGTCATGTACTACAGTGTTTTCCAATGTGATCCTCTGACAAGGTTATTATACTTTTAAAGACTCCATGAACTCAAAATTGAAGTTTTGTGACATTTGTCCTTTCTGTTAGCTTGGACATCTATATGATAGTATACTCCTAAAAGTTTAAAACTAACATTTACATAAATACATCTATCTCTTTTTTTTGCCATTTCTGCCGCAGAGTAAAAAAAAAAAAAGTTAATTGTAAGATTTAAAGTTTAAAACATACTGTTGAAAAGTTCAAATGTTAGTAAAAGTAAAAAAAAAAAAAAAAAGTCTCACCAAGGCTGCATTTACATAATCAAAAATGGAGTAAAAACTGTAATATTGTGAAACTTTAATATATTTTAAATGTAATTTATTCCTGTAATGGTAAAGCTGAAGTTTCAGCAGCCATTCTACTCCACTCTTCAGTGTCACATGATCCTTCAGAAATCAGTCTAATATGCTGCTCAAAAACATTTCTTATTATTATCAATATTGAAAACAGTTGAGCTGCTTAATATTTTTGTGAAAACCATGCTACTTTCTTCTCAGAATTATTTGATTAATTCAAAGTTTTAAAAAACAGCATTTATACAAAATTGAAATATTTAATAAAAATGTACAAGCCTTTAATGTCACTTTTCATAAATGTAATGCAACCTTGCTTAATAAAAATAGCGAACAAAAAATCATACTGACCTACAAACTTACATTATGAAAAATAAAGTTGCAGTTGTAAAGTCAGCTTCCTGTTTCAAAAGGAAATATGTCAACAAAGAAAAGAAGGCTGAATTCAAGCCATTGAAATTGGGTATTTACTAAGCCAAGTAATACTACTCTCTAAAAAATGCTGGGTTATTTCAACCCAACATTGGGTCAAATATGGACTAACCCAGCTGTTGGTTAACCCAAAAGTAGGGTTAGTCCATATTTGACCCAACGTTGGGTTGAAACAACCCAGCATTTTTTAGAGTGTAGATTTGTATGAGTGATGTCTTCAGCTTCACTGGATCGCACTATATATGGATAATAATGCACAGCGGTCAGTTCATTTTTCACACAGTTCATGACTTAATGATATGAGAAAGACAAATAACATATGAAGTGTTCATTTGCAAAAACCGATAAACACCACCTTTAAAAAAATGGTGTTTATCGGTTTTTGCAAATGAACACTTCATATGTTATTTGTCTTTCTCATATCATTAAGTCACTGCAGATTTATGTTTTAAATGTCCTTGTTCATTTTCTGTAGCCATCTAAGCTGTTTGTTGACGTGTCTACATTGTCAGCTGAGGAGATTACAAAGATTAAACGAGTGTTTTTGTTTAACTCTGAAACATTTGCCAAAAAACAAATGTTGGAGTTATCTGCTTTTGCTAAAAAAAAACTTTATTATATATAAAAAACTTTCAATTAACTTTAATTTATTTGTTTGAGTTATTATTACTTACTCAAAACAACCCATCTGCAGTTTGATTGATATTACTTGGAATGCACACACAAAAAACACAGGATTCATGAAAATAAATAAAAATGGAGTTTCCTGGTTTTGCAAATAAACTCTTTATATTTTTCTCTCTTGGCCATTACAAAATTTCAAAAAGGTCACATACTGGCTGTGTGAGTGTTTGGGTGTGTGCTTGTTGCATTGTTGGCACAGGTTCTAGGGTTTAGGGTAAAGCTCATGTTCTGGTGATGTGTTAGGTAAGAGTCAGGCATTAGCCATGACACTAACACTAATGTGCTAAAGCTAATCACTCTGCTTAAACCTAAAGAACTCAGAGGAGAATTAGCAGGATCCACAGTATAAGTTTTACATCACTATACAGCTTCAGACTTGTCACTGTTGCTCAAATATAACATGCCTAGTGTTGCATGTAGCTAATGGATTAACTAAGTAAAAGAAAGAAAGAAGAGTCAGCTAACAAGTCAATAAAAGCAGGGCTACTGACATATGGTGTCATATCTATATCTCAAATTGAGACATAATGTCTTGTAGTAAAAAACACATATGTGTATCAAGTATAAAACTAGCTAATGCTAATTTACAAGAGGAGCTTAGCTATAGGCCACCTAATGATAAAGAAGTATGCTCTAAATAGAATCGGAAGTTTTATCATTTTAACTGTAATGTGTTATTCAACATTACATTTTTAAACATACTAAATTTCAACTTAATACAAGTTTCAAAAGAATTTTTGTTTACCATTATATTTTACAATTTACTATAATCAGTACTTTCGGCAATACACAAAGACAATAGAAGTAATTATGAAAACATAGCTGCAAGCAGTAATTACGGGGGCCAAGCACTACAGAAGCAAGCATCAGACCAACTGCAGCAATGAGTAATTAAAACCATTTTAAGATGATTTTAGTCCAAATGGCTGAAAAATCATAAATACAACTATTAGTAATATGATTTATTGGCTTATCACTTTTGACCAATAGGTTACAAAAACGGTTTTGTCTATCGACACGGAATCCATAAATTTTTGCCAGCATGGTCTGAAGATGATCTGAGTCAAATTTGGTGAAAATCAGACCAATGGTCTAAGAGGAGTTCGAAAAAGTAGATTTTCATTACAATAGGCTAATGCAGTTAGTTATTAGCAGTTTTGGAAATTTCATAATTAATGGTTAATGAATGGTTTATCACTCTTGACCAATAGGCGGTGCTGTTATCATATTTATGTGGCGTGATCAGTGTGAGGTGACAACAGCACATACAAAGTTTGGTGTCAATATGTCAAATGTATAGCAGAGATACAGCCTCAGATGCAGTTTGGCATCTTTCCAGCAAATTCATTGATGCGCTAAACGAGAACCGTTTCGTACATCGACACGAAATCCCTAACTTTTTGCCTGCATAGTCTGAAGATGATCTGAGACAAATTTGGTGAAAATCGGACCAACGGTCTAGGAGGAGTTCGAAAAAGTAGGTTTTCAACATAAATCTAAATGGTGGACAGGAAATTCAGCCAATTATGGCATAATTGGTATCAATGTTTTCGGCATGATCTCATTACAATAGGTTAATGTAAACAAAACTTATTAGCATTTTTAGAAATTTCATTATAACTTTTGACCCCAAAATTTTGAGTACCATCAAGGCATGGTGTCAAAGATGCATACCAATTTTCGTAAGGATAAGTAAATGCATTCGTAAAATATAGCATTTTATGACAAAATTCAAAATGTCCGACACCCAAAATGGCTGATACGGGAAATTAGATTTGACTCGGCATGCTCCTTTGAATCTAAAGAGACCAGTTTTGTGACTTTTGGCCAAACCATTCAGAAGTTATAAGCAAAAATAGCCATTTTTCATATCTCCTGACCACTAGGTGGCACTGCGCCAAAACACTACAGGAAGCCTCAGGTTATGCTTGTTATAACACACACCAAGTTTGGTCTCAATATGCAAAACCGTTGCGGAGATATAGGCTCACATCCATTTTTGCATGCTTTTCGTAGAATTTGTCCTCGCATTATTCGAGAATGGTTTGACAAATCAACTTGAATTCCATACCTTTTTGCAAGCATGGTCTGAAGATGATCTGAGCCAATTTTGGTGAAAATCAGACTAACCGTCTGGGATGAGTTTGAAAAAGTAGGTTTTACGAACTATTAAAAATAGCAAAAAAACGAAACCTTACGATTTTTAAATTTTGTAGGTCAATCGACTTGGCATGAGCCAAGGATTCAGGGGGAAAAATAATTTTCCTTATGTACCTTACGGTTCAAAAGTTATTAGCA
>NW_015505290.1:1284817-1296606 GCF_001515645.1 Sinocyclocheilus grahami | reverse complement strand
TTCCATTCTAGCCTGCGTAGTTATGATTTTAGTGACTCAGCAGATGCCTCATAGCCTCGTAGCTGTCAATTTCACTGATTCAAAGAGCGATTGTTGTTGAATGTTAAGCTAAAAAGTGTATTTTTTGAGAAAAAACAACTAAAGTCAGCCCTTACGAACAATTACAACAACTGCAAAACCAGAAACAGTGATTATATCAAAATAACACAAATTGCCATACTGTAAAATCTAATATGACAGGGTAAGATGCATTCCAAACCTGGTTTTGGTTTCAATCATTATACTTTTGTTTCCATGTGGTGGCACATAATACACCTTTAAAACACAGATATTTACTGTTGATTAAAAAGACTATAGATACTACAACAATGACAATAAATTATTATTATTATTATTATTATTATTAAGATGAAAAAGAACACCAACGGATACAACAGGTGCCATCGCACCTTCGGTGCTTGGCCCCTAATTACATACAAAGATGTACTTACATCTTGCTTAAGTGGGTCAAATAAGGACTCTAAAGTGCAATTAAGTATATTATTTCTGTAATAAGAGTAAAGTCTCCTTTTAAAATTGTGATAAACTGAACTTATTTTTCACAAGGGCCTCCTATAGCAGTTAAATGAATATTCAGTTTCAGATAGCACAGCACTCCAAAAACTATGCTAAAGCCAGTGAAAATGTTGGCAGAACTACCATCCTGACTAACTAGCAAGATCAGATCAGTAGCTCTGACTGTTTTAACTGAGCTTAGAAAGATCAGTACATTGTGAGGACTTCCTTCCTCTAGTCTGTGTTATTTCTGGTCAGCGCAAGGTCTATCTTCATAGGAAGACACTGATGAAGCGACACTGCAGACTTTCCTTAACAAACAAGAGTGATAAAAAGTGACTGGGAGGGAAAATATGACAGGGGTTATGTTTCAAAACAGCATAATTATATCCCACAATTTCATATTCATTTTTTTTCAAAAAAGCTCTCTGTCACTAAGATGGGCTTCCTTTTAGACACTCATCTCTGCTGTACCACCAGCACGTGTCTCTGCAGAACAGTGCGTCTGACAGACAGATAAAGTTGAAGGGAAGATCAAGATGCCACTGACAGGTTTGTGGCACATGAGGAGTTGGTGCCAACTTCAAGTCACTGCAGGCACACTTTCACATGGTTACTCTATGTGTATGTGTATGAATTCACCGGATTTACTTCATCATGAGAACAGATGCAGATGGAGAGCCAGAGGCAGCTGTTGGAGGTACTTCTCTTGTACCTGAAAACCAACTGTTCCAGCATGCCAGTGTCTGCAGGAATTGTGGGTGTATAGTGAAAAATGTAAAAGGTAAAGCACAGCAATCTCAATATTTAAAGAACAATGTAGTAATTATATAAAATTAAATACAAAATATAGGGACCCCAACCATCAATAGTGGTTTTAAAAATCAGCAGCTTCTGAAATCTATTAGGTTCTAAATTCATTTAAAAAAAATTTAAACATAACCATTTTCTCTGCGTCACTGGGGTCAATTACCACAGAGAACAATCTGTCAGGAAAAGAAGACAATAATCTGTCCACCTCGTAGGGCTGGACAAATGAGCATATGTTTAAAGCTTTTACATAATCGCTTTAGTCTGTGATGCAATATGCTTGCTGCATTGAGATTCATTCATCACAACAAACAGTACATTGGCTATACACACCTTATGTTTGGCCATTAAGCTTGTTTCTAGTATTTTTCCTACATGTTGAAAATATTCAACAATGCTTGGTAAAGGATAGAAACAAAAGTAAAGAATAAGTATGAAAACTAGACAAACAATATTGTATTTAAATATAAATACACTAAATTTTGGAGGTTGGATTCTCTTTTCTTTCTAGACCCAATTAAGTACCAATTACTTATGATGAACATTTATTGCCTTTTTTATTTTCTCATGTCAGTATTTTTATATGGAAAAAAAAACTCTGACACTGGCAATGCTTTTTCTTGTTTTAAGCATAATTTGATGCCATTTGCTTCTCAATGTACTAGAAAACAAGATAAATGTTCACAAAAATGAATGTGAACAGTCTGGAGCAGCAGTTAAAATTATACAATATATAATGTTGTTTAACCAATTTATTGTAAAATATCAGTATATACAGAAAGCAGTTTCTGAACTATACAAGCATTTTAAAATCATGGCAGCAAGCGCTGAGTCAGTGCTAATGAGGCGAATGTGTTCCCGCAAAGGGAAATAGATTATTTTAATCTTGTTATGGTTCTTAGTACTTTCTGATGCCCATGTGATATTCTCCAAACAGCAACGCTTTCTGTATGTGTGTAAAGAAGAACGTGAACTTGCATTCCAGTGTCCCTAATGAATCACGGTTCACTGAAGCGAAGACATTAAAAACAATGAACGGCCTGTCTGTATACAACTCATAAGGCTTTCTGATTTCTGATCGGGGTACCATGAAAGACAACACAGTGGGGTCTCTCCAGTACACAACCTACACATCATATATAACTGCTTGTTAGATCTGCCTTAAATTAAATAGTGATGCCAGCAAGCCAAATAAGCCATGCAAGATACTGGTGAACTGTTTTATGAAAACAGGAGGAAATTATCAAGTTTGTATATGGTGAAAAACATAAGAATAACTGCATTGCAAGCTAGCAAATTGTAACAAGTAGTTGCAGTAGTAGCAAACGTGTGTAGAATTAGTAAAGATAATAACAGTATAAAAAACACTAATGTTTGCTCTTGCTCTGACTTATATGTTATCAAAAAGATGATGTATTCACATTAAATGCATTCTGTCAGAGGTTATGTTTCATGTCTGTCCATTAAATTATTCATGTACAAATGGTATTGCTAAACTTTAATCTAAAATAGTCTTATCAAAAGTCAAATAAGTAATAGAGTTACTATGTGCTCTCACCTAAAGTGTCAAGCTCAATTCATGTTAATATCAACATCAAGAATGTGTTTAACAATGTGCTCTAAATGTGATCCAAAAGGCTAAGTATCACATCCTCTAAGAGTCAGTACTGTGGTTCAATAAGCTCTGGGATAGGCTGTCATTCAGCTAGAGAGAGATTCAGTCTGATTAGAGGATTTTACTACAGGACTCTAAATTTCATTCACTTGTCAATGTCAGTCTGGTGATTCAGATACACACAAAACAACTTCTACAAATCCTGTGTGACTCATGATGCATCTATAATGAAACTTAATATGTTAAAGATACTAATTCGAGCTAATTTATATCAGTGTTTTAGTGTTGACATGCATAGGTTAGGAAATTTTTGAAAATGTTCCAAATGTCCTTTTGTTTGGTTAATTAAAAGCAGAACGCTTAGACTGCTGTTGAAGCACTTTTATTGCTATACAATTGCAATACATGATGATTTGATTTATTTTCCCCTTATCACCTAATACCATTTTCACATAAGGCTTACTGTTTTATAGCTCATAATGAGGTTATTTTTTTGTTCTTCAATGATAACTTATGTTCCAAATGTCCTTTTGTTTGGTTAATTAAAAGCAGAACGCTTAGACTGCTGTTGAAGCACTTTTATTGCTGTTTTACTCTTGCAATACATGATGATTTGATTTATTTTCCCCTTATCACCTAATACCATTTTCACATAAGGCTTACTGTTTTATAGCTCATAATGAGGTTATTTTTTTGTTATTCCGTCTTTCCCACTCCATCTTTCCGATACCCACATGAAAGACTATTACATAATATCACTTTCACTCAACAGTTTGCAGCATTAAGATTCATCAAACACAGAAAGGCAGGCTTGTCTAAGCTACAACTGAAAAACAAAACAATTTTAAGAGACGTGCAAACCTGAAAAAGCTTCCTATTGCATATAGTATTAGCATTTCTTATCTAATATATTTCTGTCTGGTTGTAAAGACTAATTTTGGACTGGTGTTTTTTTATAGAAATGGAGCTACAATCTCATTTCACTAAGTGAAAAAAAACAACCACATGACGAAAGACTAGTCTGAACAGCTCTGTCTGTCCGTCATAGAGTTTCTCTAGATTTTCGATCCAAGCCTGTGAGATGTTCAAATGGCAATGTCAAGTATCGATCTCTATGCAGTAAAGGTTACTGTAAAGTGTCTGGTTTGAAAAGCAGCTGAAGCACATTGAAATAATGACAAAGATAAAGATCCAGCAACTGAAGGGGGAAAAAAAGTTATACATCTCACTAACAGTGTATTTTGCATTTGCAGTTTTTTTTATGGTATGCATAACACTATAAATCATAGTAAGTAAAAGTAGTTTTCAGTAGCCAAAGTGTTGACCTATCAACAATAGGTCTCAGACATGAATATAAAAACTATAAGAACAAATAGATTGCTTATTTTTGTGATATTGGATAAATATAGTACATTTAGCAGTTAATAAAAGAATACATTTCATAAGTAGAATACAAATTATTATTATCTAAACAATATACAAGTGGTGTTTACTTCCTGGAAGAATCCTTGTTTTGAATGAATTATTGTTGATTCAATAACTCACTTAACTGTCCCAAAGCAACTTTTAGAATCAAAAACACCTTTGATTCAGCTGGATCAGTCGCTGAATTAAACTGACTTACTTTCTGAACCATAAATTATTACTTTATTCATGTCAGATTCGAAATGAACCAATAACTGTTACCCTTGCTTATCCACTTAAGTCAATTACAAACACTGTTATACACATATGTGTAAGACATTATTTTATAATGTGTGTACTATAGTTTTACAATACAATACAATATTGTGTATAAAATATTTTTACAATGTGTACACATGCTTATTAGAATCAGTGATATTTTGTTTATTAATCATTTTAATACATAGAACCATATGCCCTCTCTAAAAAGTGTTGTGAAATAAATGTATATTATTATTTTTCTTTTTACATTTGTTTTGATTCCTTCCTCAAAATACTAAAAGAATCGAGAGGAATTCAATTCCTTACGATGCCCATCCCTAAATTCAATAAAACGTCCACTCCAGACAGCGCGAGCCAGCAAGCCAAGATAACCAGGCCCCGGTCGACAGAGAAGTTAAGCATCGAGGTATTTCAAAGCGTTGCATATATGACGATGTACATTCAAATCACATTACCTGTGGAAGCAGTTTCCATGACAACAGGGAGCGGTCGCCGGTCGCTTTCGGGGTGGCTGGAAAACTGTTTCTCATCACTTGATTCGTCCTCCCAGTCTCCCATCTGCCGCTCGTCTCCCAAGTCATCCCGCAGGGCGGCGGAGGTGCTCCCGAAGCGGTCAATCTTCTCAAAATCGTCCCCGTACCAGCTGCCCTCCGAGTCTGCCTCCGGCTTCACGGACATGTTTGCGCCTTCCGTCTGCGTGCGATGCTCTTCAGAGAGACGCGGTCACTGACTGAAGAAAAGCAGTCAAAGCACCGTTCAACTTCTCGGATCAGACACTGGGTAACTATCAGAAGTAGTTTGGGCAGGCCAGCGCTCCGGCAGAGGCTCGCGCTGCTGGAAATGGCTTGTTTAGTTCAGTGTTTCGGCGCTGACGTCACCGTGTCTCGAGCTCATATGGCACGCTGCATTTAAACACACAGAGCTGGAACTGGGCATAAAATAAGGCTTTCGGATAATAAATGAAGATAGGGAATTGTTACAGTCGTTTGAGCGAATAAACTCACTCTATGGATTGGATTCAGATTAAATTAAAAATGACTATCAATCTTCTTAAGCAGCTAACGCAAACACGACTACATTGAGGTGGATCTGAGCATTATCCTGAAAGTTACACTCGCTATTAGTGCGTAGTCATGGGTCTTATTATTTTTTTTTTTAGGAAATAGTGTCATCTTGTGGTTTCAGAGGTAACTACAGCAGACCCTTTTCAGGTTTGGTAGTTTAAAAAAAAATCCTCTTTGAGACATAAATGTGCCTCAAGCTAAAGAAACACCCTACATATTGTATAAAACCGAGTTTTACTGTCTTAACTAAATAAATTAAATGGATAGGCCTACTTACAATAAAGAAACTCAGGTTCTTTTTATTTACTCTTCTTTTATTCAGTTTATGACTTTCATTGCCATCTGCTTAGTCCACAAACAGTGGGTTTACCATAATCCATACATTTTCTGTTATAGATATTACATAGAGGCGGACAAAGTACTCAGCTCCATTACTTGAGTGAAAGTACAGATACTGGTGGTCAAATATCACTCCACTACGAGTAAAAGTTGTAAAGACAGATTTTTGTTTAAGTAAAAGTACAGAAGTACTTGCTTTTAAAAGTACTTGAGTACCAAAAGTAAATTTCCTTTTTTATGTCAATGCACTGTTTTATTATTGCTTTATGTAATACTTGCAATACCTCTGAAGCAACTTACAATACAATACACCTACTTAATACACTGACTAGCTTGTAGTATCTTTGGAATAAAGAGCTTTTAGAATGTTAAAAACCTATGGGGGGAAAAACAAAACAAAAACAATTCATATTTAACACCCCTACCCACCCCCACAAAAGCAGGATGGTAGTGATCTCACACAGCTCTGGACACATCTATGTGTAAACCATTCATCCACACTTGAACAGAGTGGACAGTGAAATTGCTGTAAATACAGATAAGGAAGAAAATCAAAAATCAAACCTGCTTTAAAACCCAGCAACACAACTGTAGCTGTATAACTTTACAAAAGCAACACTACTTTAACAAAAAAGCAAAACAGCAAGACTTATTTGACATCAAAACAAAATTCTGTATCGCTATCGCTGTACTTTGATGTCATACACAAAATGGTCTGTGCAGTGCTGCTACAACAGTTCTTCTGTGGCTTTATATTTTCACGTACACAATTT
Source organism: Sinocyclocheilus grahami (assembly GCF_001515645.1). NCBI lineage: Eukaryota > Metazoa > Chordata > Actinopteri > Cypriniformes > Cyprinidae > Sinocyclocheilus > Sinocyclocheilus grahami. The sequence goes on along the minus strand of NW_015505290.1, from coordinate 1,289,764 downwards.
AGCACATTTAGACAATATTGTGTCTAATATAAACCACAATATTAACTTCTTATTATTGAATTGTTGTAAATAAATATCACATTTGGAACTGGTCAGTGCTCAAAAAATGACAGTTTTTAGAGAAGAAAAAAAATCACCCACTGACTTTCAAAGCTGCTAATGACTTTCTACTTCGAGGACGTTGATAGAAATGTAGTGGAGTGAAAAGTACAATATTTGTCTTTCAAATGTAGTGAAGTTAAAGTCATAAGTTTCCAGAAAAAATTATACTCAAGTAAAGTACAGATACTCAAAAAGTGCAATACTCAAGTAAATGTACTTAGTTACTGTCCACCTCTGCATACAGAGAGCATTTCATTTACTGTGTTGTTGAAATACAACCAATTTCTGCCTAATTTCAAAGATATTATAGCTATTTAATTAGAAAACAGCTCTATCTTCTTTAGTGACAAATCTACAATTATTGTGTAGTGAAATGTGTGATACTCAGATGTCATTTCTCCTCATTGGAAATTATCCATTGCTTTTCAGAGATATTTTCATTTTTCTTCATTTTTGCTATCACGTAAATATAGTTCTTCATTGTGTCACATTGCATTTTACAGACAGCTAGTCACAGTTGACAGCTCTTGAAAATGTTTTCTATTATTAGTACAGTGCAGATTTCACTTATGAAAGAAGTCTGAAAGCTGAAGAAAAAAATGAAAGCTATCTTGGTCACAAATGAATGGAAACCCAGGATAGAAAAAACAACAGCAGCAATAGAATGCTCTGCACTCAGTCTAGCATGCATGCAGTGACCTTCCTCTCCAGCTCTTCTGAGCAAATCATAAGTGGATGGTGTAGGCTATTACTCTGCCCTTGGACCATTGTGCCTTTTTTCACTTGTCTCATGTCATTAAATGCCCCTGGAAACAACTATTCATTATAACGGCTCTTTCACTGATGAATTCAATGATTTATTTAACAGCACACGTTGATATCTGTGTTTAAACTAAACTCGTGTAAGATGTCAGTTTAAACATTTAAGAGCCAGAGGACGCGCGCGCAGTGAGAAGATTTGTGCGTGCGCTCATCCGAAGCACGCAAACCCTCTCTCTGAAGTATTGTGTTTAAAAGGACAAATGCACACAAAAATTGTCAAAATGCCCGTCTTGGTAAGCATCCTATAGCAGACCGCAAACCGTGACTCTAAAACCGTGATACAAACCGAACCGTGAGTAAGTTGAACGTTCCACCCCTAATTTCTTTCTTTCTGCATTGTGTTTCATTAAACCATATTTCTGACCCTGAGCAGATCCACTCGACCACTCAACATAACATTTAAGTTATGGAGAAAAGAAATGACGATCCTTTGTATCTGACTGAACTATTATTAAAGCTAGAACATTTAATGATATGGCATTTTATATTGGGTGCTATTGTTATATATTTTTTCATAATTAAAAAATAAGTTTTCTCAATTATTAACTTCTTATTATTGAATTGTTGTAAATAAATATCACATTTGGAACTGGTCAGTGCTCAAAAAATGACAGTTTTTAGAGAAGAAAAAAAATCACCCACTGACTTTCAAAGCTGCTAATGACTTTCTACTTCGAGGACGTTGATAGAAATGTAGTGGAGTGAAAAGTACAATATTTGTCTTTCAAATGTAGTGAAGTTAAAGTCATAAGTTTCCAGAAAAAATTATACTCAAGTAAAGTACAGATACTCAAAAAGTGCAATACTCAAGTAAATGTACTTAGTTACTGTCCACCTCTGCATACAGAGAGCATTTAATTTACTGTGTTGTTGAAATACAACCAATTTCTGCCTAATTTCAAAGATATTATAGCTATTTAATTAGAAAACAGCTCTATCTTCTTTAGTGACAAATCTACAATTATTGTGTAGTGAAATGTGTGATACTCAGATGTCATTTCTCCTCATTGGAAATTATCCATTGCTTTTCAGAGATATTTTCATTTTTCTTCATTTTTGCTATCACGTAAATATAGTTCTTCATTGTGTCACATTGCATTTTACAGACAGCTAGTCACAGTTGACAGCTCTTGAAAATGTTTTCTATTATTAGTACAGTGCAGATTTCACTTATGAAAGAAGTCTGAAAGCTGAAGAAAAAAATGAAAGCTATCTTGGTCACAAATGAATGGAAACCCAGGATAGAAAAAACAACAGCAGCAATAGAATGCTCTGCACTCAGTCTAGCATGCATGCAGTGACCTTCCTCTCCAGCTCTTCTGAGCAAATCATAAGTGGATGGTGTAGGCTATTACTCTGCCCTTGGACCATTGTGCCTTTTTTCACTTGTCTCATGTCATTAAATGCCCCTGGAAACAACTATTCATTATAACGGCTCTTTCACTGATGAATTCAATGATTTATTTTAGGGGTGGAACGGTTCGCGGAAAAAAATCGAACCGTACGGTTCTCCACACACGGTTCAGCAAGCACTACCGCGGTTCAACTTAAATCTGACAACGCATCTGTAATATGGGTTGCTATAAATAACACGTAAAACAAACAGGGTTCGGCTATATGTTTCTGTGGATGGATGCGCATTCTGGCTTCCCAATACATTACAACAACTGCGATGGGAAAAAAAGGTGGACAAACCATTCACTCTTGTTCAATGCGAATGCCGCATGCTGGAATATGAGCAGTAATTTATTCCGTCATCACCCGGGTGCTGATAGCGCGCGCACACAGATGAGACCTGGACAGCACACGTTGATATCTGTGTTTAAACTAAACTCGTGTAAGATGTCAGTTTAAACATTTAAGAGCCAGAGGACGCGCGCGCAGTGAGAAGATTTGTGCGTGCGCTCATCCGAAGCACGCAAACCCTCTCTCTGAAGTATTGTGTTTAAAAGGACAAATGCACACAAAAATTGTCAAAATGCCCGTCTTGGTAAGCATCCTATAGCAGACCGCAAACCGTGACTCTAAAACCGTGATACAAACCGAACCGTGAGTAAGTTGAACGTTCCACCCCTAATTTCTTTCTTTCTGCATTGTGTTTCATTAAACCATATTTCTGACCCTGAGCAGATCCACTCGACCACTCAACATAACATTTAAGTTATGGAGAAAAGAAATGACGATCCTTTGTATCTGACTGAACTATTATTAAAGCTAGAACATTTAATGATATGGCATTTTATATTGGGTGGTATTGTTTATATATTTATTCATAATTAAAAAATAAGTTTTCTCAATTATTATTATTATTAGAAGAGTTATTGAATTTAATATTAGTCCAATAAGAAAAAAATAGCATATAAAAAAGTATTTCATATAAAGCATACAATAATTAATTTAAATTGTATTGTTATTCATTTTATAGGTGTATTTATATTTCATATATATTAAACACATATTTATTTATTTGCTTTTGTTTGTTTAATTATTTATTACATTTAGACAGGTTCAACAACAAAAAGAGCTTAGATGTCTCCTTTTGTTGTTTAAATGACATGAATTGTGGAGCAATAGTGAGGGGTCATGTGAAGATTGAATATGGAACATTAATCTCTAATCTTTATGTTAGTTTTGCAATAGCAAGACACTTTTCTAAAATTAATTCACATATGCATGCATGCACATATGCAGTGCCAAGCTGACTATATGAACATGTCATATGTCACTGAGCTACTGCTTTCCACTAATTTGAATTTACATAAAGAGCATGAATAGTTTAATCAGTTGCAGCAATGCTCCACTTCTCAAGCACTGCACACATTACTTATTCCTGTCCTTTATTGTTTTCTCTCACTTCCCTCCTGTGCATAGATAATGAGCTATTCAATGGGATGGAATATGTGTGAACATTACATCTATTATGTAAAGAAGAAACATTAAAAAGGAAAATTAGCCATTTTCAGTTAGAACTTTCCAAAGTCAACATTCCAGTTAAGGAAATCATACAAAGAATGCATAGTGTAGCGAATTTAACTCATGGGGAAATATGAATAATTAACCATAACTAATTATGATTAATTATTAATATTTTAGATCCACTGTAGATATTTAGCTGACCACTCAGGGTCAACCGTCTTGTCAATTCTAAGAACGTTAATTTCCTGGTTAAAGGAAATAACTTTCTTACTGTACAATTCTATAAGTTTGTAACATAAATCTGCATGATTATTGACTCCGGTTATGAGTAAACAATGAACACGCCAAGTGTGATACAAGTAAGGTTTTATTAACTACATAAACACTTAAACTAGTCCAACATACTACATAAACACATTAAGCCAGTCTAACATACACATACACACACACACACACACAAACAGTTGGTATAGGAAAGGGTTAAAGTTTAACTCAGCATAGAAAGAGGCATAAAGAATGGATTTTATGGAACACTTTGCATGTATATTCAACAGATCAAAGCCTTCAGGGATACGTCAGATACTGAGTTCAAACACACCTTTGTAAAAAGGTGTAACTGATACTTAATGTATCAATTAATAAGACTAAGTTTGAAACTTAGCGAGTCTCGGCGGTCTGAAAGAGATTCCTGATGCAAATCTTAAAGCTTCCCGTAGATCTTTGCTGAATTCGGGTCGATGAAAAGAACCAGTTTGAGTCAGTGTCACTTGATGAATGGAAAGGACTAGGCCGAAGAAAAGGCCTGGCACAGATGCTTTGGTATCCTGAAGCGTTTCTCACATATATTTTTAAATTGCTAAAATGTTCAAAAAAGCAGCTATTATATAATATCAATTTCCGATGTCTCCAATAATTAGAAATGCACTGAAATTCCGGCTGCCGAAAATTAGTTCACCGCTCAAGATTCACTTTCAGGTGATGTGACGCTCTGCGTATTATCCCGCTCTATGCGTGTTGGCTCCGCTCAGTTGCTCACGGCCCATGTGAGTGCTCCACTCATATACTGTTCATGCTCATCGGAACAGCAAAGTCCACTCAAAAATCGAG
>NW_015505290.1:1221030-1284663 GCF_001515645.1 Sinocyclocheilus grahami | reverse complement strand
GGTGTGGTATATGGGCAACTCTGGTAACGCTGCCCTCTCATTCATTGATCTGCTAACTGTTATGCTCACGTATCCTCTGATAATAATAGCTTTCTAGGATTAAACATTATTTGGATAATTGGTAAAAAAAAAAAAATCTCTTCATAGCCCTATTGTGTGTTAGACCTACCTGAAAAACTAAAAAGCAATTTATTTCATTTGTAGGCCTATCGTTATTTTTTATTTGTGCTATCATTAGTAATTTCTTTATTTGTTCTTATTTTATTATTAACTGCTTAGCCTCCTTGTCATTTTTTATTCAATTCAAAGTTTTAAATCAAGCTATCTCGTGCTACTGCAACAAAATGACCCCACTGTAAAATCAAAAATACACTGAGTGAGCAAAACTTTGTTTAATTACTATTATAACTAGCTATCTCACAATGTTTACATATGAATAAAAGCCTACATTAAAATCTGTCATATAAATTGGTCTTTTCATTAGAAATTAGCCTACTGATTGCCACCATTGATGGACAATTTTTTTTATATAATATTAAAAATATCTGTATATTCTGCAGTTCTTCCCTGCTGTACCAAATATCTATACTTTTCAAAGTATCATATCGAAGTTAGAAATTCAAATATTGTGACAAAATTAATTTTGTAGGGTGCCACAAATTTGTTAAAATTTCCAAAGGGTGCCGCAACTAAAGAAAGGTTGGGAAACACTGCTTTAGACAACAGAGTCCAAATACACTGTCTGGAATTTGGAAAGAAGGCGTCATTGTTGTGGCACGTTGCTCTGGATACTTCACCTGTGGTTGGCAATTTGGCTGAGTCATTCATCCAAACCATTCTGTAAATAACCTTCATACTTGTTTCATATCTGGCATGCTTCACATGGTCAGAGAATCAAGAAGAGTGGCATTTTTATAGCTTATTTCAGTGGATCTTTACTGGTCGGTCGCAACCCAAAAATGGGTTGCAGCAGGTCTGTTCTGATAAAATGCAGCTAATTAAGATAGAAATAAAAATATTTTTGTGCAGTGAATTATTGGCTGCCAAGAGCACGAAACATTTAGAAATTCAATGGATGTTTAGAAACCGATTTTTTTCACTTCTACTGTTTAGCCTATATCATGTTAATAATTTTGCATATTGTTGGACTTATGCAATTTATGGTCAAATGAATTACTCTGATTTTTAAGTGCATTTTGTTTCATTTTTGGTATTGTAAACAATGTTGGTGTGTTGATGTCCAATGTAAAATACTAGTCCGAAGCATAACCAGTTAAGAACTACTGCATTATTCTATAGCCATAAAAAAATTCAGCATAACCGTTAACAGACAGTGTAGTGGAAAAGTCTGGTGCGGCGTTAGGGAAATATTTGTTTCAATATATATCTTGGAAACAGTGCAATTCAGCATCACAACGGCAATCTAATGGGAGGTTACCTCATTCAGGTCTATAATGCTCTTGACATTTAGAGCAAGAAACTACTTACCCTAAGTGCACATCACATTATGAGCAACACACTTAAGTCATAGGTGTATAGGCCTATATCATGATACAAAAGCATTGTGACACTTACAGACACTATGCATTCTGTGGAATCCTGTAGTGTTCGTGGGTGGCCAAATGGCACGTTATCATTGCCTAAAACATTTACGGTCAATTTACGGTAAAAAACCCGCAGCTGTGGTTGCCGGAATTTTACCGTAAAAATACGCTAGCAATGTTTTAGGTTTTAACTTAAATTTACAGTTATATACCGTAATTTCATTAACTGATATAATATTAATATACCAACCAATTGAAGTACTGAAATCGGTTTTGTACCTTTGTAATACACTGATAACCACCAAATGCAGGTGGTGATGAGAAAGTCACATGATGAACCAAAGCCCATCACAAGCAGCTTTTAAATAATAACATATATAGAAGGTGCACAGTGTCATTCACACAACCACCAAACACCATCATGGTAACACACATGAAACTGAAATAATGCAATAAACATTCATTTAACAACATTAGGTGTAACACACAACCCTAATATACAAAACTGATAAGAAAAAAATAAGAAGAAACAGTTATTTCAACAGAAAAACATCAAATTTGAAATGTAATGCAGGGAATTCTGGGAATGTCAATTTACAGTTATTCACTGTAAATTATACGGTATTTTTCACTTCCAAAAACGGTATACTACAGTAAAATTTGTGTCCAATACATGTAATGTCCAATACAGTTTTTCATCGTATATAGTAGGGGAATTTACCGTTAACCATTTAACAGGTTTTTACTGTAGCATTTTTACAGTCTTTTACCGTTAAATTCACGGCCATTTTTTACAGTGTGTGTAAAAATTTAGTTGATTATGACATGTGCACACGCAATGCAAATTAAATAACCTGTAGCCTAGGCTATAGCTTGTCGAAATGCGATATAATTTCTGTGCAAAACATGCAGCCTACCTTGTAAACAGCAGCACCATGAATAGCCTACATCTAGTGACTGCAATCACAGCTAAAAAAGGGGGAAAAGAGTCCACATTCAAAATTCTAATATAGTGCTCTTAGTGTTGCAGGTACAACCAGCAAACCTCAACGCTATTTCCTGCGAATGTGTGAGATTCATTAGCTGGTAAATAACTAAAGACCAGTAGGCTAAGTCAATCCAGTATGTTTATGATAACACTTTTTAAAAAAAATAATATAATAACAAATACAAGTTTGCAATATCAAGCAGCATAACGGAATGTTATTATTATTATTATTATTATTTGAAGGCCTATGGTAACGACTGGTCAGTCAATGAACTAATGATCGAGGTTACATGGTGATTGCTCAGTAGCCTACTTTGGGCGTTGTGAAAATCACACGTTTCAACATACGTCACGTTTTCAAAAGTCGTGCAGGTCAAACTCGATGATAATAAGTAAAATGTTTAAATGTATTTATAAATAGCATTGTTTCTGTCGGGTAACGACCCTACATAGACTTATACGACAGTGCGCTCTTTTGTAAACATATAAAGACTATACTGCATATAAACATCTGCAGAAAAACTGCCAAGCACAGTCAAATAAACAGCAAGGGTTTCACTGCTGTCTGTAACATAACGGTCCCTCATTCTCATCGATGGATCTATTTCCTTCCAGCCCTCAATTGCGTGGCAGTGATGATGTAATAGCGCGAGCGGAACGCGCACTATCCGCTGCAGCATCCGGGTCCCAAACAAACCCATCCGCGCGGAGAGAGGTGTTCTGAGCGCGAGGCTCCGGTAGCCCCCCCTCGGGAAAACAAAAAAACCGGAGCCAGCCCAGAAATGCCCCACCGCTCAGCTGCGGACTGCCTTAACGGGCTCATATGATGCTTTTCATATGTTTATAATTTTATTTATTATTATTTTCGTAATCGATTTCTGGCAGTTTTGACGTTAGTTTGCGTGCTAATTGGCTAGCCATCGATTGATGGGTGTTGTGGCTGTGAACGCTGGTTTATAGTGTTTGCTATCTGGCCCAGCATACTGATATTAAGGCTCTTACCCGCGGCTGTGGTGCCTCGTTGTTTCTTCCTCCAGCAAAGACCACGAAAAAGCTGGGTAAGTGATATTATGTGAGTCTGACGTACATTAAATATAGGAGCTAGCCTCTTAATGCTATCTGGCTGTGCAGCAGTTCGCATATGCTGATAAGGGCAGTGGCTTCATTAGTAAACACATCACAGTTGCTTTAACGTCATATAGGTTTGTTCATTTTGCTGCATTAGCGTCTAAAAGGCTTTTTTTAAAAAGGGAAGCTAAAATCTAAACAAAAGTAGGTTTGTAGGCAAACAAGTTTACTCCATTGACGTAATAAAAAAACATTTATCTAAACAGTTTACTTGCTACTGGAAGCCTGCTGCACCTGTGGCTTATCATATAAATCATCATACCATATCCATCAGATGTCAATATGTTGTCATTTTGTCAGTGTTGAGTGAATGAGAGTCACTTATGTCATAATGGAGCACCTTTACTCACTTTGTTTTGCGGTTGTGTTTGTGTCAGAGCAAAATAAGAAGAATGGGTGCGTTCTTAGACAAGCCAAAGATGGAGAAGCACAATGCTCATGGGGAGGGGAACGGCCTGCGCTACGGACTCAGCAGCATGCAGGGCTGGCGTGTGGAGATGGAGGATGCACACACTGCTGCAATAGGGCTGCCTTACGGCCTCAGCCTGTGGTCTTTCTTTGCTGTCTACGATGGGCATGCAGGCTCTCAGGTTGCTCGTTACTGCTGTGAGCATCTGCTGGAACACATCACCAGCAACCCGGACTTCAGGGGAGGCTGCTCAGGGGGTGGGGACTCAATTAATGCTGAGCCCTCCATGGAGAGTGTGAAATGTGGAATCCGCACAGGCTTCCTGCAGATCGACGAGCACATGCGGGCCATGTCCGAACGCAAGCACGGGGCAGACCGCAGTGGTTCCACGGCGGTGGGTGTGATGATTTCCCCTCATAATTTTTATTTCATCAATTGTGGTGACTCCAGAGCCTTGCTGAGCCGCAAGGGTCGCGTTCACTTCTTCACCCAGGACCACAAGCCCAGTAACCCCCTGGAAAAGGAGAGAATCCAGAACGCAGGTGGTTCTGTTATGATCCAGAGGGTCAACGGCTCCCTCGCCGTCTCCCGTGCTCTTGGTGACTTCGACTATAAGTGTGTACATGGGAAAGGCCCCACTGAGCAGCTGGTGTCCCCGGAGCCAGAAGTGTATGAGATCGAGCGCTGTGAGGCTGAGGATGAATTTGTGGTGCTGGCCTGCGATGGCATCTGGGACGTCATGGCCAACGAAGAACTGTGTGATTTTGTGCGTTCACGCTTGGAAGTGACAGAGGACCTGGAGAGAGTGTGTAATGAGATCGTGGACACATGTTTGTACAAGGTAAGGTCAATTCGAGTTGGATGCTAATGGGTCATTTTTACTTGCATCTATTAATTAGATTAAAAATGCATTACAATGGTATTCATACATAAAATTACTTAAATCCACCATTATGGAAGTGTTTTTAATTTCTACATTTAAATTAATTTTGGAAAGAGGTATTGATGCATTAAATACAATGGTCCCTGATATCAAAATAGAGGGGGAAAAGTCTCATTAAAAAAATATTGAAAAGAAAATGTTAAGTTGTTTGACATAATTTTTTATTATCATTTCTCAGGGAAAAATCCTGCTTCACTGCTTATTAATATTTGAAAAGCTTTCATCCACCAAAACAAAGTCATGTGGTGCAACCAACATGCAGAAGCATACAGAGGGGAAAAAAACAACAAAAAGGAAATGATATCAGACCCCTGTTTACCCTCATGATTGTGTTTCTTTAAAATATCAGAAACATTGACCTGTTTATGACAAGACAAAGTTAGTTCACACTGTAAAATGTCATGTGGTGTGACTCTCCAAAAATGTTGATGAGATATTAAGTAATTTATCATTTGTAAATAATATCGTTTACTTTGTAAAATCATATTATATTATATAATAAATGTGTATACTTTTTACTTGATGGTTATGACATTTTAGAGGTGGTTCCAACATTGTAATCTGTTATTAATCTAACTTGAGCATGCTTCCTGTGTTTGTGTTTCTCAACAGGGTAGTCGAGACAACATGAGTGTGGTGCTGATATGTTTTCCTGGTGCCCCAAAAATCAACCCAGAAGCCGTGAAGCGAGAGGCGGAGTTAGATAAGTACCTGCAGAACAGAGAGGGTGGAGCATGTAAAAAGGCGAATAAATAAAATATATTACAAAGACTAAGAGAGAGTTATAGAAAGTGAGCATTCTTACTTAATTAGGTGAGTTTCTTAGATGGCAGTTTACACTTGCCAATGAAGTATACGTTACTGTTAACGTAAAATTTCCAATTAACGAATCCCCATATTGGAGAGGAAAGACTCACTGGTACTGTATTAGCACAGTTAGGACTATTCAGGATCAAATTTAACCAGAGAGAAATACCACAGTGTGAATTTATTTGAGCTTATATTGATAATTAGAGGCCTTTAATTATTTATTGCCAATATTGAAAAGCACTTACACAATTTAGAGGTAACCTGTAGCTTTACCAGAGGTTTTATTGTAGTGCATCCGAGAATCCTCCGCTCCAGCGCATATTACTTAGCATATTATTAGCTACTAAGTGATGATGAGTAAGTGCAATTGTAGATTAGGAAAAAGGAATGATGAAAACCCAACATTTGGCTCTGCACTTTTTCATTAAACGCTGCTATACTTAAAGGCATCTTCTATTAATAAGAGAAAGACCAAATTTGAGATCTCAGTTAGAATACAATATGTTAATGTGTTCGAACAGAATTAATACAAAGTGTAGTTTTGCGTTCTGTTTGTGACAGTGTGTTCTTCAGCTAGTTGTTTTCATCCACTTGTACAAGCATGTGTTTAAGTCTGGCACCCGTTTCATTTGCATCTTTCTGAAAAGTCGTTCTAAATGAGAGTGAATGTCAGGCATCCATGGCTGATTACCTGAAATTGTAGCTGACACTGCTGTACGTGGCCTGATGGTGCAGTTTCGTGTCCACAGCAGTGGCCATGAGCATTTTAATCCGCATGATTCCTGTTCTGTAATATGGAACATTGTTGCCTTAGTTCTAATTTACAGTGACTACCTTGATTAGAATCGATAGGTTAGCACTTGGTATCCATCCCCAACTGCTTGAAAGAGTACAATTAAATCCAGTGGACACATAGTACTGAAAGCATGCACTGTACCGATAGCACGATAAGTTCTGTACACCTCCTGCATGTATGCTACATTAAGAAAAAACAGGGATAGATCTTATTTAGAATTAAGTTGGTCTGACAGAAGTTTTATACTTTGTACAGTATACATTTGTAACCCCTGAGGAACAGCTTCCGTGTGAACTGAACGCAGTGTTTGAAAGATTGTGTCAATGTTTTACAATCCTCTCCGAGTTGTTTACTACTTGTTGCCTCAAACAGACACTTTGTCAATCCTCTGGTTTGTTTATGTAACTATTAAGAAAAACTCATTTAGTTAGGAAATTCTTGGTGCATAGAGTGGGATTCAGCCTGCCTGCACTTTTTGAGATGTAAATCCTTGTTGGTACAATGATTAAACATTTATAGTACAATGGTACACTGCTTTTGTGTCTGTAAAACCCAACAGGATTTGGCTTTTTGTCCTTTTGTACCTAAGATTTTGGAAGCCTTTAATTTAATTTTCATATTTTTGAACCCTTTAGACTTGTCCTAACATGGCGTAACTCGACAGGATTTTAGCGACAAGCAATTTGTGTAATGGATAGTTCACTTAAAAATGAAAATCATTTACATAAAATCATTTACGTTCCAAACTCATAGAAACCCATTGAAAACTTGCATTAGTAATATGGACAAAAACACCTGACATTTCTGAAGTATCTTCTTGTGTAGAAGAAAATTAAAAACATCACTTTGAGGTTTGGAGTAAATGATGACAATTTTCATTTTTGAGAGTACTATCCCTTTTAAATGAGGCGTGACACAATGCAATTAATCACAAAACCTGGCCAATCAGAACAGCTCCCACTGTTTCAGAATGTGTGAATCCGTTCCTCCTAGTCCATGTTTGATGTTTAATATATATGAAGTTGATATACTTGAGCAGTACTTAAAGGGATAAAAATGAAATGAAAATTACCCCATGATTTACTCACCGTCATGCCATCCTACTCTAAGTGTATATGACTTTATTCTTTCAGACAAATACAATCAGAGTTATATTAAAAAAATGTCCTGGCTCTTTCAACAGGGCTTAAAGTTCTCCGGCACCGTGCCGGATCTCCGGCATGCAGCGTTTGGCTGATTTAAAAAAAAAAACAAATTGTTGATATCCATTTCTAGTCAATGAATTCGCCTACCAATGGTATGAGAGGAGCACAGCTTTCACTCTCAACCAAACTAACATTACTAGCCAATCAGAATGTTTTGCTCTTATAAACACGAGATGCGCATAATAGTATCCAATTGCAGAGTCGCAGCCCTGATGAATGGAGAAGCGCGACAAAAAGCTGCGAGGCGCAATGGTCAAAGATGTCCATCTAGCGCATATTTACATAGAAAAACGATCTCCATAAGAACGATATGATTGCCAGAACAAATTTACCGCGATTTTTGAAAAGGTCCTGTTCACACATGATCTCTTAATGGTAACTTACCGGTGATTTATTAATAAAGACTGTATGTGTGAAAGGGGCTAAACTCTTCCTCTGCATATGCTATGAATTAAAATTGCTTAACGTTCATCTGAAAAAAAAAGTGTGCATAATCTCACTAGATTTGTAACGTAAATCATTTATAGACCTTTGCCTACACAGGAGAATACATCAACCTATGTCTTAAGTATGCCATGTATTGTACATCGCGATTTCAAAATAAAAGTTTCTACATGTGGCCAAATATTAAAATTTAATGGATTTAAACATTGTTTAGTCACGCTGTAAAGTGAAACGTCACCAGGCCGTACTTAAGTTGGTTATGTTCATATTGTGCATAGGCATACATTGTGTATTTTAACAGTGTTGTTCAATAAAACCATGTAGTTACTTGGTTTTGATATTTTATTTGAGCCAATTATTATTGCCTCATCGTTAGTTTATATATACTGTAAATAGTCATACTAAAGCCTGGTTTTCACTTAGGTTTATTTGTGTTACTAAAAATATCAGATTACTCAATTGTCAAAATAATCAATAGATTACTTGATTACTAAAATAATCATTAGTTACAGCCCTAGATTAGTTAAAATATTTCAAAATACAACAGCATTGTTTTACTTTTTGTAATTAAAAGACAAATATTGTCATTTTGAAAATTTCTTAAAAATACTGTTAAAATATTGTCTTGTTCTAGTGAACCAAGTATCTGTATTTTGTCTCATCTTGTGAGCATTGTCACACCCTTAGTGTCGATAAGCAGTGATGTAGCTCATAATTTTCCATGTGTATGATATAGCATTCATTCTTCAGGTCAACCATATATTCATGAAATAAAATCAGTTTGAATAAGGAAAGCAATAACTTTGCCATAGTATCCTTTCAAATGTTAAAGTTGCCACAGGCTTTGCATGTGCTGCCCCCCGCCCCGCCCCACGAAAAAAAATGTTCAGGCGCAAGATTTTTTTTTTTGCTTTTACCCCTGTTTCAAGATTTATAATGGCAGTGAATGGGAGTTGAGATTATGAAGTCCAATAAAGTGTCCATCCATCATAAAAAGTGCTTCACATGGCTCCGGGTGGTTAATAAAGACCTTCTGAAGTGAATCGATGTGTTTGTGTAGGAAAAATATCCATATTTAAAACTTTATAAACCGTAATCTCTTGCTTCTGTTAACTGTCGTATGCGTGTTCACGAGAGAGTGGCAGAAGCACAGTGGAGAGAGCAAAACAAAACTCCGGTCATGAATTAGAAGTACAAAAAGAGGATTTGTAAAGAGAAATGTTAAAGGATTTCGATATAAGCCAAGAGGGGACTAGATTTCCTTTGCTGTAAACAAAGCTTGGTTTTCGCAGGACTAGCATGTTCTCCCTGCAGCTCACATTATGCCTATGTCCTATTATGCAAAATTATTGTAAAAATTATGGTTTACAGAGTTTTAAATATGGACATTTTTCTTACACAAATGCCTCGATTCGCTTCAGGGCCTTTATTAACCCACCCTGGAGCCGTGTGGAGCACTTTTTATAATGGATGGATGCACTTTATTGGACTTCAAAGTCTCAACCCCCATTCACTGCCATTTTAAACCTGGGAAGATGCAGGATATTTTTTGTGTAACTCTGCTGTAAACAAAGCTTGGTTTTCGCAGGACTAGCATGTTCTCCCTGCAGCTCACATTATGCCTATGTCCTATTATGCAAAATTATTGTAAAAATTATGGTTTACAGAGTTTTAAATATGGACATTTTTCTTACACAAATGCACGCTTCACTTCAGAAAGGCTTTTATTAACCCCCCGGAGCCGTGTGGAGCACTTTTTATAATGGATGGATGCACTTTATTGGACTTCAAAGTCTCAACCCCCATTCACTGCCATTTTAAACCTGGGAAGATGCAGGATATTTTTTGTGTAACTCTGTATTTTTTTAAGAAATTGTTGTATTCATCTGAAAGAATAAAGTCCAGTACAGCTAGGATGGACTGAGGATGAGCAAATCATGGGGTAATTTTAATTTTTAGGTGAACTATCCCTTTAAATCTAGTGAATTGTCAGTGTGGACAGGTCTACCAGTGCACCACAAGAGAAAAATAAATCAAAATTTCCCTTACAACCAAAAGATCCCACGTTCTTCACATGTCTTTGTATTACCAGGAGATATATTTTAGCTTTAAGATGTGTTTAACTGAATGAAAAACATAGTGTGCCTGCTCTAAGAGAGAACTCTTGAGATTAAAACGATTGTAGGTCATTCCTGTACCATATCAGTTTCATTTTGCTTGGGTTTGTTGTTGTATCTCATCACTGTTTGACATAGCTTGATGTACCATCCAGTGACACTGTTTATTAAATTAGCCTTAATTATTTTCTTCCATAATAGCACATCTGAGATCTGTATGCTTTGATGAGACATGTCACGCGTTTGTATACCTACAAAGAGTGACGAGGTTCTTCTGGGAGAGCCTTTAATTGTCCCTACGAGTGAGTCTAAGGCCAGTTGTAGCATTCAAATGAACTTTCTAAGTCTTGTAAGGTGATTTTGTTTGTTTTGTAACATTATTCTACTCTAGCATAATTTTAGCTTGTGCATTCAGTAGCACATTTGGCCCCTTACAGCAAGTGCCATGCAAGTGATTTTAAACCATTCACCTGAGATTATTGCTGCACAAAGCACAACCCAAACCCCTAATGAGTCAAACATGGGGTGGAAATATTGCCTTGCTGAAAAATAAAGCAGGCATTAAATGGGCCATAAAGTATTGTAGGAGATTGCCTTGATTTCTAACACTGTAGCACCATCAAACTGAGATGTACAGGGAGAAAAAAGTGTCAACTTCAAGTCTGTCCTTCTACAAAGTTCACTGGGTTTCAAGTAAAGCAACCAACTGCAAATAAAATAGGTCTTTGTAACACATTGGATGATGTAAAAATGTATCTTCTGGAGTATTAATCAAAATGGCAAACAAAGCCCATTTACTGTCATATACTTGCGCTGTGTTGTGCTGTTGGTCCCTGTGTGTCACTTCTGTCTTTACCTCTCAGGTCCAAACTGACAAGCAACAGAGGACACTATTTATTTGAATTATTTATTGTCTTAATAGTATTTTACCTCTTTTGAATGAAACTGTCCATGCATTCCATTTTCTTTAGCCAAAGAAGCACTACTAATGCAATGAAAATCTTATATTCTTTTCTCCTTGTATTTATTGTTATACATCCGTGTCATGAATAGTTGTGTAAACTGAAAGCTATGTGAGTTCAAATGCATCATGTCTTGGGTTCCTCTGCACAAAGTAGTTTCTTCCCACGCTTTTCACGCTTTTCACTCTTCTGTCAGAGTAGATCGGTCCAAGGTTGACGATGTGTAAGGGTTACAATCTATGATCGGTCTTTTCTTAACCCAGCAGACTGTTTGTGTCTGTTTGTGTTCAATTTTACCTCTCAGAAGGTTACAGTTTTATAAAGCTCATTTTGAAAGATTTTTCAACTACAATTTCATAGAAAAGTATTTCAATATTAGAGGGTGAGCACCCAGTATTTTCTTTCTTTAGTTTTTATTTTTGTACATTAGCACCCGGGTATTAGCAATGTAGACAAACTGTGATCTTGTCATTCTTGGCTGTCAGAGATGATTCAAATAAAATTATTTATGGAAACGCTGAATTTGTGAGGTGTTTTTTGTTGTTGTTGTTGTTGTTTTTAATTCAGATAGAGATGTTCAGTTAAATATGAATGTATGGTAACAGATTTTATTATTTTTTTAAATCCGTGAAATTTGCAGCTGTGGTTGCTATAAGTTTCCCATAAAGAATAAGGTAACAATATTTTAAGTTTTACCGATTTAATTTACATTTACAATAAAAGATTAAACAATTTAATTCACTGAAATTACCTTTTATAATAAACTAAAAGCCACCTTAACAACACAGGGGGATAAGTAAAGCCACATTAAGAATCAGTTCATCACAAGTAGCTTTTCCATATGCTGAACTAATAAAAGGTGGGCAGTGTCATGCATACAAACACAAAGCACCATCATGATAACACACATGACCTTAAAATACTGCAATAAATATTAATTTAACAACAGAAGATGTAACACAAAATGTACATAACTGGAAAAAAAGACATCAAATGTGAGCTGTCAAAGGGAATTCTGGGAATGTCAATTACGGTTTTTAATCATTTTTATTTTCCACTTCTAAAAACTACATTTAACAGCATTTTCTGTAAAATTACATTAAATGTCTCATTAGATCTGTTACAGATTTTCAACGTGTAGCTATACTGTAGGGACTTACCGTTAACCAGTTAACAGGTTTTTAATGTTTTGTTTTTAGTCTTTTACCATTAAAATAAAATTTTCCAAGTCATTTTTTAAAGACCAACAAAATCTGAATGAAAACATGCTTTATTTTTGGCAGAAGAGTATGAGTCATGGAGGATGTTTTAATAGGCTTCCTTCAATGAAGAAGCAGTGACTCACATATTGGCTGCTGTTGTTTTTGGCACTCTTCAGCATGTCAGTATCTTTCCAGCTTACTTATAGTTTTGTTAAATGTGTTCCAGTATTAAGTGCTGAAATAATGCCTGTAGTGTCTGTTAGAGTACTGCAATTCATGAATGAACTGCTTTACCGCAGAAATCTCTCTGCTGTGTGTGGCCTGTAACTCCACCATGTTTATTATGTGACTTTTTTCATCTTATAATGGACAATCTTGCTGTTTTTCTTTCTCTTTCGGTTTCATTGCCTCTCCATACTTCTCTCTTCCCCTTTAAATACTGGCCTCACTGAAATATTGATATGAAAGCTCTGTTATCTGTTTATAAAATTTACTGAGGGGATTGATATTTTCCATAATGCCATTTTACTAGATGCTTGTTTAACCCTGTAAGACCCAAATTTAGAAAACATTTACCATTTATATGTTGTTGTGGGAGGCCTCTAATGCAGAAATAAATGAGTTTGAACATTTTTTATTTTTAGTACGTTTTTAGTGAAATGTAATATTACAACGTTGGGCCTTTGGGGTAGCAGAATTTCAGTCTGAACAAAACTAAAGATGATCTAAGGGTTCATTTGCAGGGTATACTGCTTATGCAGCCACATAACAGCAGCCTATATATCCATACACAAATAATCACACAATAATAATTGTTTTTATGAGTATTTATTATAAAAATGTTAAATCAATTCAAAACTATTTACTGGTATTTAGGATGTCTAGCTCTGTTCATAGCCATGTTCAATTCCCATAGTCCTTTCTTTTGAAAACTGTACTCATTGGTGTTAGATGTCAGAGCCTTGATCATATCTTCTGGCACAAACCTTCAGAAGTACTCCAGTGGTGTATGATGGGAGGCTGCATCATTAGTGATATCCTAATCAGAGAAATTAATGTTGAGACAGATAAAATAATTTTTCAGACAGCTTTACCGGTTACGGCAAATGCTCTGTGTTCTTGAATTGCCTGGCTTTGTTGACATGATGTTCACATAATCATCAGATGGGCCAACAAAAATGGGTGGTCATTTTCCTTGTCCAGTTCACAGGCATCTTTATATTACTTTTTATCATTTGTTTCAGATCCCATCTCAAAGTCTTTGTTCCCATTTTGGATGGCATCAATTACATCATATACATTATAAAATTATGACTTTACCTGTCTAGTAGCTTTCTGAAATGGAAAAAAAAAACACGGATTATTTTCAAGGCTAAATTATCTTGATGCAAGTCAAACCCAATCATACTTACAGGGGTCATATGATGCGATTTCAAGTTTTCCTTTCTCTTTGGAGTGTTACAAGCTGATTGTGCATAGATAAGATCCCTGAAGTTGCAAAGACTAAAGTCTCAAAACCAAAGAGATATTCTTTATCAAAGTTAAGACTCTGCCACGTCCCCCTAAAACAGCTTGTTCTAACACGCCCCCACATATCTACCTCACTATGACACCAAATACTGATCTTTAAAAAAGCATCATATGACCCCTTTAAACATTTTAAAGAATTCACCAATTTAGCAGAAATCCCACATTTCACAGAATTCACACATTCCACAGATTTCAAACAATACAGTCTGATAGCTTATAGTGCTCTACTTATCATGATAATAGCACGTACAACCCCCACATTCCAGAACATTATCACTGTGAGTATTTAAGACATACTGCTGCTGCACAAATAGCATATAAAATAACCCCGTAGCAGATTTATACAGGTGAAGCTGGGGAAGGTGGAGGGTTTCAGAGAACTCTGAAAGCGGCTGCAGGAATCTCAAGTGAATGCTAGCCAGCCATATAAATGCAAGGAAGTAAGCTCATTGGCTACATATGCAGCATGAACCAATCAGCTTGTGCCAAGTCGTTTAACTCTCTGAATATCATCAGTTTGGTTAACACCCCGTCAGAATGCGCCATCTAGAGTTTCATGACTGAACTATATATTTCTTTTGAACTTTCTTTTCATCAAAGAATCCTGGAAAATTTGTTTTCCACAACTGATTTTGACATTGACAACAATTTTAATGTTATTGTTAATGTTTATTATAAATATTAATAAATTACACCAAATCAGTATGATTTCGAAAGGATCATATTACACTGAAGACTGAAGTAATGGCTGCTCAAAATTGGGCAACACAGACACAAGTTTATTTAAATAGAAACTCTAATTTCAGTTGTAATATTTCACAATATTACTTTTGTAATTGAATTTTTGGTCAAATAATTGCAACCTTCCATAAGATACTTATTTTGAAAAATATTAAGTAATACTTAGACCTTACATGGTAGTGTATATATTACATATTCTCTCCCAATCAGCCATGCGATAATAACAACATTGAGGATGGCTCAGTTTGCTATGAGTCATAACTCACTATTTGCTGAAAAGGTCAAGATCAAGGAGTCTTCACAGTAAGCTGAGTTTTATATTCCTTGTAACAATTCAGTGACCACTTATGTACAACTGGGATTTTTTTTGATTAAAGTGCTGTTAAGGTTATTTGCAGTATTTCAAAAGTACAGTGCTATAATGATTGTTTAGCTATTGGTTTTTGCATCCGCATGAGGGAAAAATGTATTAATAATATGAAGCAAAAAATCTTTCTTTTTCCTTCCATTGTCTAACGCCTCTTTACATGCTCACTGCCACGTGACATGAGGTCAAGCATTATTTCTGGCAAGTGGTTACATAAGGCATTGGAACTTAAACTGTCAAGCTTGCATATAATTAGTAACAATCTCCAGCAAACCAGAGATGCCATTTACTTTAACTGTAATAAGACTTGGTGGTTTAGCCAAATGCAATGTAGATCCTTTTTTCTTTTTGTATTATCATATTGTATTCACTACTCAAACCTGGTCAACACCTTGAGATACATAAAAATTTAAATACTTTTAAGCTGTTAAATGCAATCTTTCATAAAGTAGAAAATCTCTATTCAGGGCTGTTTGTGTTGAGATAAAGACAAAAGTGGTAGAGAAAAGAATTCAAAGACAGACTCCTGGCCTTGCTCTTCTTGTTTGACCTTCCAGAGACCAATGCAGTGATTTATAACCATAGACCTGCCTATTCATGCTGCAACCTCTGGCAGCATTTGTTGGTTAATAATGCAGCACACTGTGACCAGCGGAATCATTTCAACTTTGACCCTTTCATTTAAACATGGTGATATTAATCTATAGCCACAACATCCTCAGAGCCCTGCCTGTTTTAGTCTTCCTGATGTATCTATATAGTATTTTGCACATTCTGAATAAGATTTGTGTGTGCTGCGTGAATGTTAAGGTAAAAATTCTGAAACCAAGACACGTATTCATTCCCACTTCACAGTTATTCATTACCAGTCTCAGTGTGAATCAGTGGATGGTCTTCATAAAACTGTGTATGAATGTTTTACTGTGAGAAGTTTCTGGTGAGTTTGAACCCACTCCTTGTGCATAATGTTTCTGTTGTTTTTGCATATAATGGCAACTTTTCAAGCGGTCACATACAGAGGACCTTATTTTTATCTTGATATTTTTATTCTATTCTGAAAAAATAAATTACCATTTTGTTATTATATTATATTGCATTATATTATTTATTATATTATATTATAATTGGTCTATGACTTATCCTCTATGCAAGAATATAAAAAAGTATGTCTATAAAATCAATAAAATGTTTCTTGTGTCTGTTTCTACTTCAACAGAACTCTTCCTGTTGTTTGTTTTCTCTGTTCTATTAACATTTATCAGTAACTGTTGGCTGCTGCTTCAGATTTATTGAGTGCTGGTCAGTTCAGAGCATCATAGGAATCATCCTGCATCTGTTTGCTGACCCTTTTGCTTTGAGGATCAAAGGAAGGGTCCCTGGTACAGAGAGCATAAAATAGAAACTGCTTTGCTTTGAATGTGTCTTGGAGATGTCTGTTTGAGGCGTAATACTGTATACACCTTTTGGTTAAAATGGTTTTGAATTATATAAAACAAATTCTAATAAACATTTGTAATATATACATGAAAATTATTAATAATTTGGTTAAAATGGTTATTATGAATTAGCTTGTACAAGTACATTGTACAAAAAAACTGTTTGTGTATGCGCATGTGTAACATTAATTCCCTGCAGGTGCACTGTCTAAATGGTATTTGGCATTGCCTGTTGAACTGCAGAACAGCGATTGTTTTGGCATGCTCTGGCCGTCATTTGGCTGTCTTTATAGGGCCTATTTTTTTTGTTTGGATCCATCGGAAGAGCACACAGACACACAGCAAAGCTCTGGTTTAGAGGCTAACACTGGGGAGCAAGTATCAGTCAATCAGCTGTCCAAAAGTGTTGGCCCCCTTCCTGATTTCTTTTTTTTTTTGCATGTTTGTCACACTTTAATGTTTCAGATCATCAAACAAATTAAAATATTAGTAAAAGATAACACAAGTGAACACAACATGCAGTTTTTAAATGAAGGTTTTTATTGTTAAGGGAAAACAAAATCCAAAACTACATGGCCCTGTGTGAAAAAGTGTTTGCCCCCTAAACCTAATAACTGGTTGGGCCACCCTTAGCAGCAACAACTGCAATCAAGCGTTTGCGATAACTTGCAGTGAGTCTGTTACAGCACTGTGGAGGAATTTTGGTCCACTCGTCTATGCAGAATTGTTGTAATTCAGCCACATTGGAGGGTTTTCAAGCATGAACCGCCTTTTTAAGGTCATGCCACAGCATCTCAATAAGATTCAGGTCAGGACTTTGTCTAGGCCATTCCAAAGTCTTCATTTTGTTTTTCTTCTGCCATTCAGAGGTGGGCTTGCTGGTGTGTTTTGGATCATTGTCCTGCTGCAGAACCCAAGTTCGCTTCAGCTTGAGGTCACGAGGTCACACTGTAATGATGGTGGGCTGAGGGCGAGCAGAGGGGCTGCCAGACGACAGCGGTGGAGGAGGCAGGAGCACGTGGGAGGGCGGGCATTTATGCGTCTCCGTGCATTCAGGGCTTAACTCTGGAAAGCCCCCTCTAGGCTGAACACAGGAACAGGATGGATACTTGAGGGTGCTTGCGAGGAGCGGAAGGCGCTTTCTAGGAGGAGGGTGCATGATAGGAAACACATAAACATAAGTAGAACCAACAGAGACAGACTGCACAGACTAGGACTTAAATACAGGGGATGATTGGGGAAACACAGGTGTATGGGATGACTAATCAAACTAATTAACAAAATGAGGACAGGAACATGACCAAATAAGGGAACAGAAACAGTGGCAAAACATGACACAGACAGTCCAATGTCCTGACAGGATCACACTGCTGTAAAACAAACCAACCAATTAATTTAGGGAATTATGAATAAATCATATTGTGGATGCTTTTCTGTTATCTACTATTTATAAAATAATAATAATAATTTGTTACATTTACAGTATATAGTGCTTTTCTGGGTACTCAAAGCACATGGAAGGGGGGAATCTCCTCAACCACCACCAGTGTGCAGCATCCACCTGAATGATGCGACGGCAGCCATAGTGTGCCAGAATGCCAAAAATATTAGCACAACTGTTTTCAACACTGATAATAAAAAATGTTTATTGAGCACCAAATCAGCATATTTTAAGGATTTATGCATTATGTGATACTGAAGACTGGACTAATTTTTTGGTTTGTTATTGAGATGCTACAGTAGAGAGATGACAGGAAAGCACTGGGAGGAGAGAGGGGAGCGGGATCGGCAAAGGACCTTGAGACGGGAATTGAACTCGGGTCGCCGTGAGCGCAGTTGCACTATGTGTCGACGCACTTTAATCATGAGGCTATTGGCGCTGACAAGACTGGACTAATTGCTGCTGAAAATTCAGCTTTGCCATCACAAGGAATAAATTATACTTTTTAAACGTATTAAAACAGAAGTTTTTTAAACTGTAATAATAGTTCACAATATTACTGTTTTAATTGCATTTTTAATTTAAATAAATGCAGCCTTGGTAGGTATAACTTTCAAACTTTTAAAATCTACTGACCCCAAACGTTTGAACAGTTGTTTGTGATGAACTCATCAAGAGCTCAGTCAAGCTCTGTTATGTGAATAGTGATTGATTTTTAACTTCTTGTTCTTGTCACAAAGCACATTAATAATTGTTAGTTTAGGCTGCTATTAACCATCTTCAACTCCAAAATATTTTCAAAGAAAATTAATTTTAAAAAATGCAATAGATTGTATATTTAATCAGCGTTAAAACGTATCACTTTATTTTTGATGCTAAAGTGTTTGTTATTAACTTAATATTTTGTTTGTCCATAGACAAATTGTTTTACCAATATCAGCTATTCTTGTAACTTCATGTACAATAATAAAACCTGACTGAATAGGTTGAATATCAATGAGTTGGTGTTGTTTGGCTTCCTACTTTCAGCACAAAGCCAACTGGACACCCAACAAAAATGTAACTGTTAGTTAAATTGACATTGATGACCATCCATTATTCCCAATTTGCTGTCTAGAGTAGCTATGTAAATGGGCCCCTGGGTTAATATACTTGTGGTGCTGCTGTTCTCTGAGGACCCCTTTGTTTTCAGTATCACTAATGAGGATAAGATCATCAGGAGTCTCAACCACGCGGATCAGCTGACCTGGACGTGCCTGTCTAATTTCAGCATTAGCAGCTTCACCAATCACTCATGCATGGAGGCCATATGGCGGCCTAGTGAGGGGTGGTTAGCTCGACTTGGCACTCCCCTGGAGCGATCGGAGAGGGAGAGAGAGCATAACGGTGCAAACAAACTCACACAATCACATCTGGTGGAGTTGAAGAATATGAGTAGGCCTTGAAATTTTATTACTATATATCAGCAGATTTTTAGTTAATGGTGGTATGAACAGAACAGAAATCCATTTTTATTTATTTTATACATTATTCGTACCCACCTTATTTTTGACCTGGAGAGCAGGTGTCATGGCTTCCTAATATTTTAGCTGTACAAAAACAGTCCTTGTGCTGCTTGATAATGCAAACTGGTATTTGTTATCATATTATTTTAATTCATTATCATAATCGTAAACAGACAGGTTTGTGGCTCAAATAGTTTTACCGTTTACTGCACTTTGCCTATAGTAACTAATGAATCGGAAGTCTCGCACATTCAAAGGTAACAGCTTACTTCCGCATGGCAAAATATGATTGATAGAATAAAATCAAGTGAATATGTGAAAGTGAATGTAGCCTATTCCATACATAAACAGGTCATATTGTATTATTTTTTTCCATTTATTAAAGACAGCGCTACCGTCTACTGTGGCTAGAGGGCGCCAGAGTTTTCTCATCCTTGGGCTGTCTTTATCTTTCACCTCTACTCTTGTTAAATGGATATTTGCCTCTTTCTGTGTCACTACTCCGATTTATTTTACTTTCTCCTTGACATGTGAAAGTGTTTTATTTCACGATTCTTTCTGGAGTACCACTGAGAACAAAACCACGCTTTTCCCTTCTCTCTTTCATTTTCTTTCCTGCATAAATGAGATGGCCCTTCTTCTAAGTAATTCCATGTCTTGGTGTGATTCAATATAGGTGGGTTTTATGTGCTTGTGTAGATATGTTCAGCCTTGTTTAACCTAAAAGGAGTGCTATTGAAGACTGCTACAATAACACCTCAGTGCCTTCTATACACATATTTCACAAGAGTCAGATGTTTGACTGTAACCTGTACACTGAGACAGGGTGAAGTAAATAAAAGCATGTCCAATTTACATTTCACATAAAGAATAGATAGAAAAAAATACATATCAAGATATTACATTAATGCTTTTTTTCCTGGAGGTAACATTGGGACTGAGAGGGAGAGACACAAATTAGATTAGTTAAGGGTAGCACTCTCATTATGCTGAACTGCTGTTTAAGAGAGTGGGCCAGAGAGGCTAATGCGTTATAATTGATGTTTACTCTAGACTGTTGCTGTTATATACAGGCCACATAGGTCCTTCATTAGCTGCAGTGCATTTTGGTTAAATGGAAGTTGGAATTCCCATATCTTCGCCATTGGACAAGGAATGGCATTCACTTTCCTCCACTGCAATGGTTTGCACTAACTGCATGTGTATCTATTGGTTTACCCTTTTAAATGTCTGTATAACTACATTACACCCTTTTTTAAAGCTCTTCATACAATATCCAACTCAACGACATTTAGAACTAAAATATAAATTTCTCCTGAAATTGTGATTCATCACTAAACATGCTAATTGCTTAATCTTTTCTGTTAATCTGGGTTTATTTCATTTTTTCCAATTAATATGCCTATTTCTTTTAAATATTTTTTATTTAAATTGAACTTGATTTTAAAATTGATTGCCCTGCATTGTTTATTTAATTTAATTAAAATTTATATTTTATTTTGTACAACTGGTATTTTATTGTATTTGACTTAATCATACTTTTCACTAGGTTATTATAATTAATTTTTTTATTATGCACGCCTCATTTAGCAGCTATATTTGTTATTTGCAATACCAATAAAGTAGACTTCCATGGAAATTTAAAATTTGATTGAACAAAGGAGATGTATTCATCCGTCAGTCTTTAGTCTGCTTTCGACAGAGGCACCATGTTTTGTTTATGTGCTTGAAACTGTTGCTTCTGAAACAATAATGGGTTGTCTCGAGACTGAGAGGATTACTACCACATGTAAGAGAAAAGTTTGCGTCGATATATTATACCTCTTTCCCTGTGAGAGACACATTTGACGCTTTTGAATACATCATTAATATCTACTTGTTCAAATTAGTTTCTAAACACAACGCGGGTTTAAGGTAGGCTCCTCTAAATTTTGGTTGTCACTTCCTTAAGTAATCAAACTACAGATTGAGATGACTGAATTTATCTGCAGTGAGTTTGCAGCATCAATTCGGTTTATTGTTACTCTCGTTTATAACAGAAAAGTGTGTGAACATAACCACATTAAAGAGTCTGAAACAGAACTGACAACTGTAATGTGTTGACTGAAGTGTGAATTTAGCCCTAGTAACTTCATTAGACAAGGCATGAGGTATAGGCCTATAATATTATATTATTTAAAAAAAGCTGTTTTTGTTTTTAATTAATCACAATGAAGGATTCATTTGAATCCATTGACACTTAGATGACTATTGTTTTGGCATGCCGCCAAAAAAAGGTTAAGAACAACTTCTCTGCACTTATAAATAAAGCACCTTTACATATTAAAGGAGCTCCAGAGCAGTTCTTTTCTAATTAGATGAATAGGAACTGACGTCTTTAGATCTCATCATTCGTTTAATTCCATTAGAAGAAATCTAAATACATTTTCTTTTCAGTTAAACATCAACAAACTCTTGTGCCATCCATGGCAGCACTTCTGCTTGAAAAAGTCAAAGTTTGGTGGGGTGATCTTCCCTGCACCGCACTCTTTAAAACCAGCCGTATCAGCAGTGCGTTGGCCCTTGCTGGGGCTGCATGTGTTATTTAGCCCATGTCATCATGCTCTGTTTATCTCACTGAGGCCATTAAGTGTGACTAACGCGGCCATGCAGCAGTTAGCCTGCACCACCCTGAGGCCCAGGGATCTGATGTCAGCCCTCTCTCCTGCAGTTTACTTCCAGTCTTGGGATACATTATATAATTTTAATGGAGAATTGGATGAATGCATATGTGTGTGCATCGTTTACAGTGTCTTTTGCCTATGTATTTATGTGCTTGTATGCCTATTGATTGACAGTCAACTGGCACCCTGTCTCCAAGCCAAACATTATCAATGTCTAATTCAAGGTCAAAAATGAAAATGATTGCACGCAAATATGACCTTTTATGTGGTGGTGACCCACTGACTTGCAGCTTGCTCTATATCCATGAAACGTCTTCAATAGCTGGCGGGGATTGTTGCCTCTATCTCTAGTTCTGCTAATGTTTTTTTCTTTTATAGGCATTTTTATGCAACTGCTACATCCCAGCCTGCCGCTTCACTCAGATTGTTTAAATTGCCCAGTTCATATTTAATGTCAGTTGACCTCATTTTGCTTAGCAGAAACATAGACTGCATTTCTTAGAGTCTTCGCTCTGATCGTTTACATTCACTTCGGCTTTCTCTGCTTATGATATCTCTATTTAATATTTGACTGTAGGCTAGCAACAGCTATTGTTCCGGATGATGGCCCATGTTACACGTGGCTGAATGAAGTCAAGCACATTGTTTCCACTTTGACTTCAATTATTTGTCTCTTTCTAGTTTTCCTGTGAATGAATGTGATGAAATAATCCTGACAGGGACATGACTTTTGCTCATTGTGTCGGAGAAGAAACGATTGAGGTGCTTTCGAGTCTCTCGCTGTGCTCTGATGGTAACGGAGGAATCTGTTACAGTGCTTGCTGGGTAAAAGAGCTTGCTCTATGTTTCCCCCGAGTCACCGGGGTGCCATTAAGGGCCCTCCTCCTCACGCATTAGATAGAGGGAGAGAGAGCGAACGAGCGGCTTGCGTAACATGCGGCAGAGCTTCAATGCAGGCAGCTGACGAGGACAGTTTGTCCACGCTCCACTGAACCACAGCTGCGATCCATCTGGAACGGCTCTGCCCGCATGGGCCCGCTTGAGCCGGGCTGTGACTGACAGGCCACAGAAGGGTTAAAGGCTGCCTTATTGAGCATGCTGACGAGCGGGAGATGAGCAACAAATATTGCTGTTAGCTGCAGGTCATGCTGCTAACATGTTCAAATTCTTTTAAGGTTTATGACTCATTCCTTTTTGGCTCAGTCCATGTATTTATTACAAAGTAAATGAAAAATGCAATTCAGTGACTTCAATACATCTTTTTTAAATGAGCATATTTTTAATTTCTGAATTAAAATTCATTTTGATATTCTTTGGGGGCATAAAGTAAAAAATGTTAGCTGTGTTGGTATCATAATGAAGAAAGTAGCCTAATTGAAAGATTAAATTCTTAAAACGAAAACCCTGTTTAGTAGATTGCTATTATTTGTTATTTCTTAAAAAACAAATGACAAGCATTGAAGCAGTTTTGTTAAAATATTAATATTTAAAAAAGATTTTGTCTGCAAAATCAAAGTCATGTGGTGCAAACAATGTGCTGTCAACATGTCTCTTAAAATATCAGATAATTTATCCTTTTTAGGCATAGTTAGTTCAGATTGTAAAATGCCTATATATATTTTATATATCACATACATTTTACATATGAAGATGTTCATCTCAATAGAATAGGGGAGTTAGGTTGCCATATCACATTTATTGAAGTCACTGCCTTCTCTTTCACCATCTTTTATAAATCTCTGAATTTATATATATATCACTGTCACCTTTAACATTTATATTATGTTAAAGGTGCAAATGAATTATCCGTGCTTCTCTTCTGCAGAGAGCAAATTATTGACCCCCAGTGTTACAGCAATGCTGCATTAAGCATTGTTCTGGTGTGCTTCCTGCTCCTGCTTTCCACCATTCAGGCATAAACTCAATACTGATTGGTTCCAGTTAAATGCACAGTCTGAATGGTCCTCACACCACACAAAAAGACAATCTCTACTCATGTTTGTCCAAGCTAACCACTTGCAACCAAAAAAAAGAAAAAACAATTTTTTTAAGAGTATTTTTCTAAGAATAATAATAATAATGGAAATCTGAACAATAAGGAATAGTGGCCTTGATATTTGCAAAATAATTATAATGTTTTGTAATACAAGTAAGGTATTTGCTGAACTCTTGCAGCTCTCTTCTGCAGAAGAACTGTTTGAATGAAAGTGGCTTCCACAGAGATGCTTATGTTAAGTGGAAAGGAACACATTGTTTAGCTGTTAAAAAATGCAAACTCATTTAAAAGTGCAGAGAGCCCTAGTTTGATTAATTGAGTTCACACAGTTGGTGCTCCTCAGACTATGCAAAAATTATATAGTTTTTAGTATAATGTTTGAAAATGTCCTTTATCCACTCAGAGTACATAAGCATACTCAAATTTATGTTTTAATGATTCCAAGTGGGTTCTGAATGAATGATTTAGGAAAATAAATAAGGTAACACTTTATTTTAAGATGCCCTTGTTACACATGTTACATGTACTTACTATTATAATAACAACAAGTTATGCATAATTATATGCAAGCAACCCTAAGCCAGAATCCTAATCCTAACCCTAACCATAAGTACATGTAGTTCACTTATATTAATACTCAGTACTTAAATGTATAATTACACTGTAAAAAGGACACCTTAAAATAAAGTGTGTACATATCTGCTATAGCGGTTGTTACACAAACCTTTACTTTTTAATTATCACACTTCTCTCTGAAATACTTTTTTTTGTGATTGTCAATTTTTGCACAGAGGAATCTGATATTTCCTAATATTCATCATTGTCATGAGCACCACACTGTGGAATCACTGCCGCCATCTTTCTTCTCACTTATCGACTTCAATACAATTATACTGTAAGACATATTGGGTAATAATTTCAACCCAAATAAAATTTATTATGTCCACATTTATGTATGTATGTATGTATGTATGTTTAGTTGTGTAATAAGCAGGGAAAAGTCAAGCCAATATTTTTCGCAAAATAAATCAATGCATTATTGCCTAAAATAAATCTCATGTCATGCAATTGGAAAATAAATAAGGTAACACTTTATTTTAAGATGCCCTTGTTACACATGTTACATGTACTTACTATTATAATAACAACAAGTTATGCATAATTATATGCAAGCAACCCTAAGCCAGAATCCTAATCCTAACCCTAACCATAAGTACATGTAGTTCACTTATATTAATACTCAGTACTTAAATGTATAATTACACTGTAACAAGGACACCTTAAAATAAAGTGTGTACATATCTGCTATAGCGGTTGTTACACAAACCTTTACTTTTTAATTATCACACTTCTCTCTGAAATACTTTTTTTTGTGATTGTCAATTTTTGCACAGAGGAATCTGATATTTCCTAATATTCATCATTGTCATGAGCACCACACTGTGGAATCACTGCCGCCATCTTTCTTCTCACTAATCGACTTCAATACAATTATACTGTAAGACATATTGGGTAATAATTTCAACCCAAATAAAATGTATTATGTCCACATTTATGTATGTATGTATGTATGTTTAGTTGTGTAATAAGCAGGGAAAAGTCAAGCCAATATTTTTCGCAAAATAAATCAATGCATTATTGCCTAAAATAAATCTCATGTCATGCAATCATTGTATTACAAATGAATGTTGCTGCTTTGTTTAAATCAACAACAAATACATGATAAATATACACTGTGCTTGAATTGGGCCATCTTTCTGGATTCTTTTGGTTGCATTTGAGTGGTGTCCTTGTCAAAATGTGTCTCTGAGCGGAAAATTTGCTGCCACACCATTTCATGCTCTCTTTTCTTCATGTATCATACAGCGCTATTGATTTCTGGAATCTGGCTTTTACTTTGCAGTCAATTCTTTTCAACAATTAGATATGCCCCTGCCATTCCACTGGTGTTTGTTTTTTAAAAGCTGACTTTTCCCCTTCTCTAACCTTCATATATATATATATATTTAACTGTACTGATATATATAAAAGTACAAAGGCTTTGTTTTGTGGTTGTATTGTCCTAATCTGTGGCTTCAGAGTTTTTATTTAGTTTCTTTCTTTAGATATTTGGGCATGTGGGACCGCTATGTGACAATAACAGTGATGTTTAAACATCTGAACTGATAAAGAGTGAATGACAGCAACTCTGAAAGACACAAAGATGACACCATAATCCTCCTTGTCACTGAACAAAGATAGATTTTATTATTTAGAGATATATGTCTCTTATAAGTGAACAAAATGGTCTATGGGATAGCTGATTTAGTGATTTATTTGAATATCTGTTGCATCATTGACCATATTTTCAAGGTCGGCCTACACAGTGCCAAAGATGTATACTTAAATGAGGTGCTGTATTTAGTTTTTGTGGATGTTTACAATTACAAAATTTAAATGATTCTTTTTTAGGGTTGAATGAACTAGATGCACACACCAAGCCACCGACACAGGCGCATACACTGACAGACCAGGACACAGCTGTGCAAGAGTGTGTTCCCATTCAGTGTTATTCTGAAAAACCATAGTGTTTGGAAGCAAAGCCATGGCGAATGTTCCATTTTAATCCACAATGGGAGTTAAAGTGACTGGCCGATTGGACAAACTCTTGCCATTTTTATGGAAAAGCACTGCTGTTTTGACAAAGGTTACTAAAAGCATTAATGAGATGGCTTTAAAAAATAAAATATGAACATTAACATTTTTCCAATCCCTTTTCATTGGTGATTAAAAAGTAACCAAATGAATGTGATGCGATTCCTTTCATGTTGGTGCAACAAGGTCAGTAATGATTCTTATTTTTTTTCTGCACCATATGCTGGAGAGACTCAGCTGTGATTCTAACACATTCTGTGACCTTGGATGAATACATGAACAAAATTACCATGATCTTATTTAATAGACACCCATTCTTTCTAGGTTGTATGTAAATACCTCCAAATATACTACAGCCTATGCTCTATTTTCCTCACATTGACTACTGTATTTAATATTCCCCCTAAAAAAATCTTTTTTAGTCTTAAAAGTCAATTTAGTCAATCCTTTCATTGAACAATAAACTGAACATTTCTATACAAGTATCAAATAATATTATTCAATATCTTACTAGTAATTCAGTATCATTAATCCAAGGAAATACATAATCACATTATGATGAGAGAAATTAATGCAGTAATTCACCATGCAACACAAAGTTTATTGACATTAACAGGCTTAATATTATTTTGCTTAACATTGGTTATGTCACTACTTGAATGCCAAATCTATTCATTTTGACTTTGATTTCAATTTCAACCATTGCAATGAAATCTCTGAGTCTGTTTAAAGCAATGACTGTCAGTTGCTTATTTGTCAAACACTGCAGAAATGGGAAAAAGGCCTACTTCAGCCTGTAATGGCAAAAGAAATGATGGTCTATTGAATACCCACACATACCTCCACCAATTTCATTTGAGCTAGTTTTGCAATCCAATTGTCTTGGAAAAATTAGACCTGACAATTTTCACACAAGCAAAGCCATATTTAAGCCTGCACAAATTCAGCTTTTAAAGTATAGGTAACCTTCAACCTTTCATATAGAGACATCATCAAGTCAGTGGGCTACTGTGAAAGCACCCCCCCCCCATACAAGTTCCTCTGCACCTGTTCCTCACACACAAACAAACCTCATCTGCACCTGCTTCTCATGTACTCTGGGCATCGGGATGATTCCGGTGGTAAAGCAGAAAAACTCTTCACTCTGTGATTGGGGAAAAGGGGTTGGTGGGTGGACTTGACTTCTGCAGCTGGTCAGTTACTTTTCAGTGAAGGGCAGGAAGACAGACAAAGAGCTGAGCTGCATCAAACAGCCAAACAAATCAACAGCATCCTCTGAATTCTCATGTAAAACAATACAGACTGGAAGTCTCTCTGCCTTTTCAACTAAAGCATCAAGCTTTCACTGAACGTTTTATTCACCCTTGCTTCCTGATTTTAGGAAATTCCTGACTTCCTTTTTCATATCATGAAAAAGGTGTATACATTCCTCTGAAAAAACCCTTACCATAAAAACAGTTACTAGTCTCTTTCGTGACCTTCAGGTTGTTGTAATAACATCAGTGTGACTGAATCGGACAGAACTATGGAATATTAAAGAAAGAGAGAGACACATGGACCTTTATCAGAATAAAAAAAATTAATTATAATGAACTAAAATAAAAAGCAAGAAAACTGCTCTACAAGAAAACATTCAGTTGCCTTACAATTGGCCTTGCACAACATTAAAACAACTTTAACATTAATTAATGAAACATTTTGCTCAAAAATATTTTTGCATTATTCTGACCACGCATTATGAAACACAACATAAGCAGAATGTCCTAGCTTCTGCTTTCCATACAAAAAAAGGTGTTTTGAGGCTTGAACATTCTGCTTGAAATCTTATGATGTATTTCATAGAAAGGAATGAATGAGGGGAAAAAGTGGAAATTGGAAATGTATGACAAAATTTCTATTTGTGAGTGAACTTCTCCATGAACTATGGGTTATCCAGTGTGAAAGTTGTGTTAATGTTGTACAAGGCCATTTATAAGGCAACGGAATTTATGTTGTTGTCTTTTTGTTTCATGGCAGAAAATGTAATATAGTTGGAACGACATGTTGAACAGCAAACATATCAGGAAGTATAAGCTTCAGAACACCACCTGACACTTCCTACTAAAGCAGGTCCCTCAAACCTCTCTCAAGTGGCCTGAGTAAGGCCTCAGTGAGGCGAAGAATCACTCTGAAGGAGCTTGGAGTTCACTGGCTGAGAATAAAGGTAAACCAATCAAGAGCTCTTTATAACACTTGTATGGGGAGGATCATACAACATGCCAATGTAAATAGTGTATTTCAGTTATTTTTCTTATACCAAATTCAAATTACCACATTTCCCAAAGAAAGGATTGATTCCTGGTTATGAATAATAATGGTCTGAATACTTTTGCAAAGCACTTTAATGTCTACACTTTATTTTTTTTTATTTCTGGTAATTATATTAGTTAGTTTCAGAAATGTGTTGATGGTAGAAGCGTATACCATCAACACAAATCTGAAACTTATTTTAATGCTGGTTTCATGTGACGTGAATAAATGTATACCACCACAAGCAACATTGACACATGCAAAATTTTCTGTCTCAAACGTAATTCAGACACTGGCCTGTGGGTACTGACGTTTTGAGTGGTGAAAACACTCTTAAGAGGCCACTTGAAAGCCTTGGAGGTCATGCCCTCCCTGCCTGGCATCTGGTAACCTTGTCAGATAAGATCACCAGCATGGAGGACTTCAGCTTTCCTTGTAAACTGAGATGTAATCTCTTTAATTGGTGTCAGCTTAGAGTCTCTGTAGCGAGAGACACATCGAGGAGCTCTGGGAGGACAGCCAGTCTTCGTGACCTTTTTTCAAACCACTTTTGCTATGCAAAGAGGGCATCCATGACTGGGCCTTACTTTCTTGTATTTGCCTTGGATGATGAGTCCCTGCTCTTCGTCAGATCACTGAAAAATCAAAGGTGACGTGAGGGCCTCAAACTAGATTGTTGCCTGGGAACTCACCTCCATGCTGTGTTGGAAAACAGTCGTACTCAAGCTTGTTATTTCAAGACAGACCATTTACAGTCACAAATGGGCTGCAATCCCAAAATAAACTCATAAAGCACTGAAAATGTCTTATTGTCTGTGCAATGGTACACAAAACAACTCATTTTGTTTGGTATAATATAATATAATATGATGAACTGCATCACAGATTGTTTAATTATTTTGTCTGATTTTTGCCAGTGTAAGAATGGTCCTCACACAAAGTCTGATATTAATATTGCAGTAGAAGGGACATTCTGAGGAAACAGTGCCATTTGTGTACCGTTTATCCCCATGACTTACAACTATATATATATATATATATATATATATATTAACAGGGCACTGCAGTTCATTGGCTTTATTTGAGAGATTTACCTCTAGTGCTGAAGGGTAAAAGAATATGATAAATAAGTATTCAGTTAGTTTAACTCTTTTAGATACTTTTTAACAAGAGTGACAAAAAAAGGAAAAAGACAACAAATCAACATGATTTTCAACAACAAAGGTATCAAGGTGATATCAGATAAAAGTATTTCTTATTTCTCACTCTCTGAATCAGTCACAATGCAAGAAAGGAAAAGAAAGAAAGAAAGACAAGTCAAGTCACCTTTATTTATAAGCGCTTTTAACAATACAGATTGTGTCAAAGCAACTGTTCAGCATTAAATAGGAAAATAGTGTGTCAATAATGCAAAAAGGCAGTTCATCATTGAATTCAGCAGCAAGGAACCAAAACTCCATCGGTGACAGAATGGAGAAAAAAGAAAGAAAGAAAGTAAGGAACAAACCGTGATTTGTATTTTTAAATGTTTGTTTGTTGTTTAGTATTGTATATCATTACATTTTAGTGGATTATATACAAAAAAAATATGGATTCTATCATTTTAATGTTAATGGATTATTTACAAAATTAGAATACATTTTTTGACTTTATAGAAATAACAATTTCATGTTTTGTTTTGTTTTTTTTAATGTTCTTGTGACCCATTTTCTGATCCCTTTAAAATTAGGTTTAATTGGATTTAAGTGAAGAACAAAGGTAATTTTTTATGGTTTTTATTTATATTTTATTGTGATTACACTAATATTTCCCTTGTCGAATTATGCAGTTTTAGGGGAAAAAGGTAATTTTTCAAAATGTCCTTGGCAAAAAGCACAACCATTTTTAATGTAAATGAGGTTCGGTGCAACTTTTTTTCCCCCCAGTGAGGAAATGGTTTATAGTTCAACCATAATCTTTTTAAATGTAACTATTAAGGCACAAATGGCACCAACTCTTTAGAATGACTTCAATATTGATCCCTTCCTTGACTCCTGAGACCTACTTGCCATGGCAATTACTATTACACTACTAAATGAAACCTTTGATGAAACCATTAATATATGTAAAATATAAATATGTATATTCTTTATTGTAAAACTCAACATTATAATCTGTGGGTCACGTGGATTCAACCATGTGTACTCGAAAAGCACTGCCAAAAGAAGCAATTATTTCAATCTCAGTATGATCAGGGACATACAGGGTTTGAGAAAAACCAGACCGATGATACATTTCTTAATCTTCTCTTTGTTCCGATAGTGTAAACACACAACTACAGCTGTCTAATCTAGAGAGATTTGCAACCTTGTTAAATATATCATCTCTTTGAACAAACATACAAAAGATCGGTATTAAAATGATAATTTAGGAAAACTCAGGAGCCCAGTACATACATTTACTGTGCATTTTCTGAACGATTCCCTATTGGACTCCCACATGTTTGCCATTCTCCTGTCTGTTTCTTTTTACAGCACATGACCCAGCATATACCCACTGAGCCAGGAGACAAAGGGAAGAGACAGCACAGGCAATCCACTGATGGAGGTGAGGGGAGAATGATCACCAAGGTGATTCTGAAATTCAAAAGCAATGAAAACAAGTTGACCTTTGGGGGGTGTTTGAATGCGTCTATTGTGGTACCCCGAGTAGGACCTCTGATGGCAAATGCCCTCCAATTTGCCTGTGTAGAAGTCTGAATTGCAATGTGGCTTTTCTGATTCAATGTGTTAATAACATACTACACATTCAGGATCCACAAATGAGTGGTGCTTTCAGCTACTTCTTCGTAAAGAAGTAGCCGAAACTAAAGGTCCAAAAAGGAGGGTTTCGCAATGATGCCATAGAACACTCTTAAATATAAAAGTTCTTTATTGGCATCAATGGTTCCATTAAGAACCTTGAGCATCCATAGAACCTTTCAAATGCAGAAAAGGTTCTTTATTGCTGAATAAGTTTCTTTAGATTTTTAAAATGTTCTTCAAAATGGTTCTTTTAGGAACTGTTCACTGAAAGGTTCTTTGGGGAACCAAAAATGGTTCTTCTATGGCATCACTGCAAAAACACCCTTTTGGAACCTTTATTTTTAAGAGTGAAGAATGATTTCGGGTTCCTCAAAGAACCTTTCAGTTCTTGAATTATTTTGTGTGTGTGTGTGTGAAGAATATCTTGTATTTTGCAGCATTAACAACGTACTTAATACGAAACTTTCAAGATCCACAAATTAGTTATGTTTTAAGCTATTTTGTCTTTAAAATAATGGTTCCAAAAAGGAGTTTCTTCATGGAACCATCAATGCCAATAAAGAACTTTTATTTTCAACAGTGTGATGCCATAGAAGAACAATTTTGGGTTCCTGAAAGAACCTTTCGTTGAACAGTTCTTAGAAGAATCATGTTTTTCGTTGTGTGAAGAACATCTAAAAAACCTTTTTCCACTATAAAGAACATTTTGTGCAATGGAAGGTTTCCATGGAGGCTCTTCATGGAAGCATAAATGACAATGAAGATCCCTTATTTTTAAAGGGATAGTCCACCCAAAAATGAAAAGGCTGTCATTAAAGGGGTCATATGATGCGATTTCAAGTTTTCCTTTCTCTTTGGAGTGTTACAAGCTGATTGTGCATAGATAAGATCCCCGAAGTTGCAAAGACTAAAGTCTCAAAACCAAAGAGATATTCTTTATCAAAGTTAAGACTCTGCCACGCCCCCCTAAAACGGCTCATTCTAACACGCCCCCACATATCTACCTCACTATGTGGAAATATTTGCATAATGCCGCCCAAATGTTCACGCAAAGAAAGAAGGTGTGGTTTCAGTAACCGCAGTTAGTGTTGAAGCAGCATGTCAGGGAGACACTGTGTGTTTCTAGATGAAAGCAAAAGCACTTTATTTGGCCTTCCGAAAGTAGATGCATTTGGGAATCTTTAAGATCACTTACAACAGAAGAGCAATGCATTTTATGGATGACCGTTTCGTGAACCTAGGAGAGGAGGTAATTCTGACTTTGCTATGACAATCTGGTGCTTCTGAATCAGCTACTGTTTTGTTATTAGTTTAAGTATTTGCTATTAACTGTTCAAATGCAGAGTTTTGCGCATCGTGTGTGTGTGTGCGCGAGAGAGCGCGCGCGCTCGCGAGAGAGAGAGAGAGAGAGTGGGGGGGGGGTCACATCACAAACACATACCAGCTTCATCACTGTGTCTGTCACGAGACTCTGTTCCCCTTTCGGGCTCTGTCTTTACTTTTATTTTGAAAGATGAAGCTCGCGATTATGGTAAGGGGCGTTACATTTCCGACGCGTGCTTGCGGTGTTCGGCCAATCACAATGCACTGGGTCAGCTGGCCAATCAGAGCAGACTGCGCTTGTCGGAAGGAGGGACTTTGTAGAAAACGAAGCGTTTGAGAGAGGCGGGGCATAGAGGACCTACAATAATGTACAGTATTCGAAAAATAATGTGTTTTTTGAACATTAAAGCATGTCAACAAATGCTTTTACACCAAATACACAAAATAATGATCTTTAAAAAAGCATCATATGACCCCTTTAATTACTCACCCTCATGTCGTTTCAAACCCGTAAGACCTTCGTTCATCTTCGGAAAACAGAAATTAAGATTTTTTTGATGAAATCCGAGAGCTTTCTGACCCTCTTTAGACAGCAAAGGAACTACCACGTTCAAGGTAGTAAGGACATCCAATACAGGAGAGAAGAAATTGTTTTCTTTGCACACAAAAATTATTCTCGTTGCTTTATAAAATTACAGTTGAACCACTGATGTCGCATGGACTATTTTAACAATGTCCTTACTACCTTTCTGGGCCTTGAACGTGGTAGTTCTATGCAGGATCAGAAAGCTCTCAGATTTCATCAAAAATATCTTAATTTGTGTTCCGAAGATGAACAAAGGACTTACGGGTTTAGAAAGACATGAGGGTAAGTAATTAATGACAGAATTCTAATTTTTTGGGTGAACTACCCCTTTAAGGGTGTGACGCTATAGAAGAACAATTTCAGGTTCCTCAAAGAACCTTTCATTGAACAGTTCTTAGAAGATTCATGTTTATGTAGTGTGAGGAACAAGAACCCTTTTCTACTATAAAGAACGTTTTGTGCAATGGAAAGGCACCATGGAAGTTAAAGGTTCTTTACGGAAACATAGCTTACAGATATTTTTAAGACAGCAGAGCTAATGTATTGTTTATCTGTGAGTTTTCTATGCCTACGTTCATATTTCTATGCCACTGACTGCTTAAATACGGGTCTAATAGTGCGCACATGTGTGAGACCTCAGCGCTTTTCTGTCCTCATTGTGCAGACACTTGAAGAGGTGGTCTGAGTTGTTCTAGGCGCAATCTCAATATTTGCCCACTCTACCCAGCAGGAATGCTTTCTCCTCATTAGGCCTGCCCCTCTTTTCAGGGCTTTGTGCCTTGCCCCTTTGTGCTCCGGGAAAAAGGCCTCAGCGGTCAATGGGGTGGCTGAGTGGTTGTGTGTGAGGTGGAGGCTCGCGTCCTTCAGCGCACCTCGGAACGTGCATTGTCGGGGTAAGGGGAAGCAGGGGGCGAGGGGAGGAGGTGGAGTACATCCGTAGCACATTTGCTGAATTAAGAAGCACAGTGGGAAGACTTTGGACGAGAGGCTGAGGGAACGAGGGGGGTGCTGATGGAAGACTTGTTGCTAGGTGACTAACAACCGCTGCGTGTCCGTCTTTTTCTTCTCCTTTATGCACTGTTCAATTCTCCGTTCGCCCCCCCCCCCCCCCCCCCCCTTTTCCTCGCCGTATCCTGTCCACTTACTCTGAAATAAAGAGTTCCCAGAGAGGGAAAAAATTGTCTTGCGCTATTTGTGCCCTATAGAGTGATTCTCAGAAGGCTATTGAACAAAAACTCTGTCTATACAGCTAACTAATAGAACACAATATTTCAGCACAATGAAGCACCAAATGCTTGCCGTAACTGTGCGTTTAATGCTCTCCAAGGTTCGCTATATTCTATCGCTTTGCACACCAAATTATCATTATAAATTCATGTTTTTCATTTTAAATTTTACAATATTTTTTGTTTGCATTTGAAACATTTAGTATATAGTTTCACAGTTTAATGAATGGAAACACGGACTGCTGCACACTATCTGCTGTTTATCAGTAAAATCCCTTTTTTTAATTTATTGAAATAATAATATCAGGCATTTTACTTTATGTAATATTTATTAAAATGTTTTGTCCATTTACTAGTTTTTCTAACATAATATGCATTCATTCATTTATGTATTCACTTATTCAGTTATTGATCAAAAGCGTGAGAGAAATTAATGTATGAATCATGATCAAAAAATGTATTATGATTTATGACGTCAAAAAATGAATGAATAAACAAACAAATAAACAATCAAACAAATAAATGTTTTCTATAATGTTTTGTCTATTTTTGACAAATTGTAGTTTGTTTTTGTCCTTTCTTTCTTTCTTTTGACCACATGATTCAGAGGCCATTTTCTTGTTCATTTCTATCATTTTTTTTATTATGATTACATTACATTGTCTTTAATATAGTTATATTAATTAATATATAATATAGAAATAGTTCAGCTGTGTTATAGAAATTAGATTTTACAAAGTGTGTATCTTAAAAATCTGATGATTCTTTAGAATTGTAAAGACGTTAAGGTTTATTACTGTCAGATTAAACAAGGGTTCATGTTTCCGTAATGTTTCTACAATGATTAATTATGACTGCTTTTCTTTTGCATGCTTTGATTGCAAATGTGTCATTGAGGTTTGATTAAAGATCATATGCTTAAAGCAATTGCCAGCTTTCATTTTCCAGCATATTTGGTTGAATGTGATTTTTTGACATCTGATTATAAGTAATCTCTTCTTGTTCTGAAAAAAAAGAAAGAAAAATAAACAGCTTGTTGTCCCTAGGTGGATGACATAACGTTCTTCAGTGTGGAGCCGTCGCCGAGCTCATGGCATGATATCACATTCTTAAGGCTTGCATTGTTTGAGGTCTCAGAGCACCACTGTCATACACAGAGCATCAGTTCTGCCCAGTCCACCCAATGCATAAATCACACATCATTTTCAGACAAATCATGTAATGTGCAATACGATGTAACATCCTGAGGATACGTGAAGGATTTTGTGTGGGGTTACTGATGATCACAGAGGTCAGGATGATTCTTTCCCCCTCTTAGGTCTTGCATATCACTGTCTTCGAGCCTCCGTATTTGCATGTGGAGAGCAGTGCTCGCCACTGGCTCCATTTTCTGTTACACATGCATGTTAAGACAGGTTCCAGAGGGACTCTAAGCTGCACCCGGTCTGGTGACAGCAAGCATCTGACCAGCTAAATCAACCTCGACGTGCCAGCCAGCAACACAAGACTGGACCAGTGCCTATAAGTGACCTGATATGAGTATAGGCCTCAGTGACATCTGTCCCTTGCCATGCCCAGAAAATCCCTGCTTACTGTGAGAGGCATTTTAACACATATTTCAGCATTTTCTTCCACTGTTAATCTTGTGAAATCTTACACAGTTCATCAACATGACCTCCTTGGCACTTCTGACAGCAACAAAATGCAGTGAATAGTTGAATGAAAGAAAAAAAATCTAAAAAATAAATAAATTTATATAAATAAATAAAAAGTTGTACAATAGCTTTTTTGGTTTAATCTCAACAATCTCAACAAATGTGCTGTACAATTAAAAATAAATACAAATAATACATTTAAAATACATTTAAATTGAATAAATTAATTTATTTTTATTAAATCAATTTATTTATCTGAAATAAGTTAATTAAATAGCATTTAAACTCTTATCATGCACTCTTAAAAGTAAAGGTTCCAAAAGGGTGTTTTTGCAGTAATGCCACAGATATTTTGGAATCTTTCAGTGAACAGTTCTTAAAATATTTTTGTTTTCTTAGTGTGAAGAATTTTTTCTTTTTTTCAGTATAAAGAACCTTTTGTGCATTGAAAATGTTCCATAATTATGCCAATATATGTCAATATAATATGGTATATGCCAATAAAGAACGTTTAT
The DNA here is from genome assembly GCF_001515645.1 of Sinocyclocheilus grahami. NCBI lineage: Eukaryota > Metazoa > Chordata > Actinopteri > Cypriniformes > Cyprinidae > Sinocyclocheilus > Sinocyclocheilus grahami. Next base: position 1,247,425 of record NW_015505290.1, on the reverse strand, counting down.
TTTTAAGAGTGAACTAGGTACACTGTTAAATAATAATAATAATATAAATACATAAATAAATAAATAATCAAAGTTGTAAATAGACCAAAGATTATTAGTATGTTTTACAAAAAAATTGTGTATACCAGTGATGGTTTGTCAACCTTCCTTTGCTTAGCAGACAAGTACATGCAGGGCTAATTTTTTTGTAAAAAACTACAAAAATAAAAATCCTCTTACACTACTATATGTAGCACTTTTACCTTGAGGTTGTGTATGGCTTACTTTTAGCCTCCTTACACAGGTATCTGCAGAAGTGATTAGGGGATAATGCCCAGTTTATGGGCTTATACCCCGAGCCACTCGTGCATCTGCTTAAGATCCACTGATTATATCAGCGAGCAAAGTCCACACTCCCTCCTTACAATCCATCCTTAAGCCATGTACACACCGTAGTAAAGTGATAGTTTCCAGTCCAAGCTGGAGAAATGAAATTCATTTTGTGGATTTAAGCCATTTAAGCTTCCATCTTCATGCGCAAAGATAAAAGGCCACCACATGAATCAAATATTTTTTAAATTTAAATTTAAATTTGTTATTAATTAATTTTTTATTTATTTATAGAAATATATATTAAGGTATGACCGTCTCCAGGGTTTTAATCATATTTTCAAATGACCATTTTAGCTGGTGTGGATTACAGGTCCCTTTCTGATTCCCATCTCCCCCTGTCCTGAACTTTATGAGTTTATAAGAGGCTCAGCAGCACTAAGATGGCATTACTGTAGGCCGCCTGGACATGTGTCACACATGAGGTCAATCTGTGCAGTGGTAACAGAAGGGCAGCCAGCCACCCAAAACAACTGATTAAACTTGCTCGGCCTGTGCAACAGCAGTGGTGATTTTATTTTATTTTTTTAACTAATGTGAAATAAACAGCCATTGCAGATTCCATTCTCAAAAATGGTGGAGAAAATAAAAAAGTTGAGAATTTATGTAGAAGTAATTTAAGTACATAATCACAGCATAATACTAGTTCTTGACTGAAAACAGTTCAAATGGTCATTTTAGCTGGTGTGGATTACAGGTCCCTTTCTGATTCCCATCTCCCCCTGTCCTGAACTTTATGAGTTTATAAGAGGCTCAGCAGCACTAAGATGGCATTACTGTAGGCCGCCTGGACATGTGTCACACATGAGGTCAATCTGTGCAGTGGTAACAGAAGGGCAGCCAGCCACCCAAAACAACTGATTAAACTTGCTCGGCCTGTGCAACAGCAGTGGTGATTTTATTTTATTTTTTTAACTAATGTGAAATAAACAGCCATTGCAGATTCCATTCTCAAAAATGGTGGAGAAAATTAAAAAGTTGAGAATTTATGTAGAAGTAATTTAAGTACATAATCACAGCATAATACTAGTTCTTGACTGAAAACATTTGTCATGCACATTTGTAGTTAATACCTTTGTGACGTCACTATTTTCTATTAGGATCGTTCAGGGTCTCAGGTTTTCACATATTGACACACCAGGATGTTCCAGGTTTACTCAGAGGTCAAACACTATTTGCATAAACCCAGATACTGTATATTTCTATTCCTTGAGAGACTTAATACTACACCTACTCCTAAGAAACCTGGATACACAGTACAGATTATGCAGATCAACAGCAGATTACTCATCTAAGTAAAACAAAGTTAAAACAACCTGACAAGAGGACTCTGGGAAAAGGTCAATATTGTTTAATATGTTGTAGTCTGTATTTGTGATTGTGTGTGTGTCTTTTACTTAAAGATAGGACTGCATATGTTGATGGGAATTTGAACAAAATAATAATTTTAACACAAACATAATGCTTAAAATATCATTAAGTAATATTATCTGAAATGAACAATTATTTGAAATTAAAATTTTTATAAATGTATATTAAATTATATTATTATGTAAGCCTATGTATGTATAGCATACATTCATTTAATGTAGTAAAAAATGTCTCGCTTGTTAACATTAATGCATAAACTAACTTGAACTATTAATGAGCAATATAACAAATTAAACAAATGAAATCATATTGATGGCCATTTTGGGGGAAATGACACATATCTAGAACTACATTCTAGAACTTTCTAGAATTTCTGTACATTTGCTGTTCTAGCATCCTTACTATCCTTATCACTGATAAAGTAATAATAATATCACAATCATTATGTGCATCCTCTGTCTACGCAAATGCAACACAAGATTGTGTTTTCATATTTTGCCTATAAATGATCCACGTGAAGCACTTCCTTGCTAAATTCATAAGTCTGAGCTCATTAAGACTGACACACAGCAGAAAAAGAGCTAAGCAAGCACATATATAATGTGGAAACAGGTAGAGAGCGTAGTCAAGTGGTGTGTGTGTGTAGGAGAAAGAGAGATTCTGTGGGGGCAGAAAGAGAGAGAGAGTTTTGCTCACCGAGGCAGAAATGAAAGTTCACTTGTCCTCTCGGTCTGACAAGCTGACACCCGTGAGATGCTCTCGACGCTCCCTGTGCACGGACATGGAGAGCAGGCATCATGAAAGTTGCATGGATACCATTGGCCCTCTTCATTATTCAACAGCTTCATATCCACACACGGCACCTAGTCACAGCACTTTCTCCTTAGTATTAAACATGCACACCAGATCACTGCATGAGAAGAGCTGAGACTATCACAGTTTCCAGTGAACCTGAGAAAAAGGACATCTGATATCTGTTTTGAAGATTTATTTGAACATGTTGAAATTCCATAATAAGACACCAGTTTCATTTGTATTTATTCTATAATGCCACAAACCCATGTTAATGCAGTGTGAGGATATCCTCTGTTGTTTTCAAGTGTTATGTGGTGGTTCAAAAATGTCCCATGATTTATTTGTATCGTGCAAGTCTTAAAATAGATGACTTAAATCTTACTAGCTGAGGCTCTTAAATCCTGACCTATACTTGGAAATTGGGCTGTTCCGTTTATAGAGGCAGTGCTATTCTACCATTTTCTATTTAATTTGTAATTCATGCTGTTCACTTACAATATACCAAACACTGGTAAATAATTCCGTAGCAAATATGTCATTACAAACTATTTCTGTTCTGCCATTTAAAAGCTTGCTTAATAACAATATCTTAACAAAACAAGCTAAAAATCACACTTTGAATGTTTGAAATCAATTTTTAATAAACATTAAAACAATAAGTGTGTACTGTATAGAAAATATACATATTAAAAATTAGAATTTAAATGGTAAAAAACAAATTAAATATTGTCCTTGAGAATCCATGTTGGCCACTAAGCTTGCTTAATAACTAATTAAGCAAGCTTTTTGCTTTAATAAGTAAATATTAATTTTTTTTAAATACTTTAAAAACATTTACAAATATTTTCCTTGAAAATCCATGTAAGCTAATAAGCTTGTTTGAGATTCAACTAAAAATCAAACTAATTTTTGTAGAACAATTAGTCTGTACTGTGTATAAAATGTAAATATGAAGTAAATATTAATTTAAAAATAAAAAATTCAAAGTACTTACATTAGAGCTACTATGCTCTATTAATAATCCTTTCTATATTTAAATTGTGGTGATATTTGTGGTCGAGCACAACAAACTGTTTCCAAACATAATTTATAGCACCTATCATCGTTCTTGGAATCCCCATGTATATTTATAACCCTAATCTCCTCTGCTTGCAGCATTTAATAGATGTTACTTCTTTAGTTGCCAGATTGGGCAGTCTTTAGAACACGCACCTTAGGAGTTTAAAATAGAGCATGATCTACTTTGGTGAACACCTTTCGGACTCTCAGGACGCTCAAGGCTCCAATTGGATGAACGGGCTGTGTACGGACACTGAGCTGTCTGTGTGCGTGTGAATAGTGGTCTGTAAAAGTCCTGGGCTCAAGGTCAAGCGAGTGTGTCATTAATCTTGAGGGCAGCTTTGTACAGCTTGAGTGTATTCGACTTTTACAACTACAACATCAATTAAGTGCTCATCTGTGAGCAATGAGGTTGGATTCACTGGGGTGTAATGAAAGAAAATTTGTTGCTGAGCACGTCAATTTTCAGTGTGATTATTACAGTTTGAGGTGCTCTGGACAGTACACTATATAGTAAAGAATGGGCTTTTTACTTAATATTCCTAAATTCTAAAAACTAAATTTAAATGCAAAATATGCCAGAGCTGTGGCACTGCTCTTGCTCTTGCAGTTGGCTCCAGGCACAGAGGTTTGAGTCAGACCTGATCTCATGCCCTCGCTGTCACCCTTACTTTGCACTCTACTGTCCTATAAATAATGATGAAAGTTATATAGATGTATGTGTGTGTGTGTGTGTGTGTGTATATATATATATATATATATATATCAGTAAATAATTAAAAATTGCATTAACATTTGCAGTTGTTAACAGCTTTATTTTTGTCACATTTAGTAATTCTTGTTTTGCTTTGTTAGGATGAACTTGTTTCTCTGCACAGAATTGTTTTGTTGATTGTTGATGCACATAATATTGAACAATAACAGTTTGCACAAAAAAAACCTTAAGAAATATTCTACTCTTAATATGCAATATTAGCAAAATAATACAAAGCCATGGCAACTTAAATTTTAACATTTAATTTTTACAGTATATGAGTCATCTATAATATCCATGTATCTAAGGCAACAAAAACAGGCAGACTGTAGGGTGAAGCAGGTCATGTAGTAGCCTTGCACATCAAAACCACTTCAGTGAATTGAATAACACACATGCAATTCTTGTGTGACAATACAAAAATGAATCATCAGAAAGAGAGCAATAAATATAAGCAGAGAAAAGAACAGATTGTATTGTAATACCAGAATAATTTCACATAACACCAAACCATAAGTCAGCCTTATGCGAAAGAACATCCTTCCTGGTTCCAACTAATCCGATCATCACTTCTTCAGAACTTCTACAAGAGAAGCGCAAAATCTCTCTCGCACAGAAAGATAGCTTGACCCTCCAGCCAAACAAGTCATATTTACAACAGCGCCTTCTGAGCCGATTTACATTTGTTCCCAATAAGACGATTAGCCAGAGGAAGCTTTGCGCTCTCTTGTGTCTTGTATCATAATGTTAAACATGGTTTAGTCATCATGCACAGACTGCTGGGAACTCCCGTCTTCCTCACCCACCTTCCTCCCAACCTCTGGGCTCCTCCTAATAAGGCCTGCTACTCAACAGACTGAAAGTGCACTCACTCTAACCTTGGGCTGTTTCTTTGTGTTATGTGTGTGCAGACAGAAAAGGTTATATACAACAGTGTGTTCATGTGGAAAGATTTATGCATGATGCCAAAGCTTACAGTAATTTTAGCAGTAGCATTTAAACCAAGACAACACAACCACCTTTCTACACCTAGCTACTACAAATTTATGGAACATGGAATGTTTAAAATTGTTTTATTTCATGTTAAATCTATAGGTTATGTATTAATCTATAGTTCTGCAAAGAAATTAGATGCAAACAAAACAAAGATTACTGGAGTAGCTACGTTTCACATTTAATTCAAATGTGTTACTTGCCATTTCTTTGTAATTAATTCCAAAATGTATTAGCAATTTCTAAGTTAAAATAGTTTCGTATACGCCGAAAGCTGATGCTGCTTATAAGTAATTGACGTCAAACCTTATCCTAACTAAAGCGATAAAATTCGAGAGACGAGTAATTTGTCTGTCCACTCCACACCAAACCCAACAACGTCAATCAAATCACAACCAATCGTAATAGCTCTCTGTAAATTCACTGCTCTCACAACGAAGTATGTCAAGGTATTACAAATAAACCATTAACACTATTCAAAAAACATATTCAGTGACTGATAGAGTCTTTGTTATTGGAATAGACTTGTTTATGTAGCCTACAAAGTCTTTACAGTTCGAAGTTCAAGTTGTTTCCTTTATTTTCAATATGAGGTCAATTAATTACCACTTTTATCATGCTTTTATTTAGTCATGCAGAATATAGCCTACAACTTAAATTAAACGATTTTATTATCATTACTATAAAATAAAATAACTACCGCGTTCACCATTGCGTCAGGATTCCGGACTAAAACAAACAAACAAACAAACAAACAAAATAAATTAAATTGTTTAAAAACGCTTTATTTATATATTTTGATTTTTATACTATTTTCAAAACCCGTTTTAATTTAATGACTCCAATAATGTGGTGCAACCATAAAGTAAAACATATTTCATTTAGTCTGGGACACCTTAGGCTAATTGTTATTTAAATAATAAATAAACAAAAAAGTAGGATATGTATACAGTATGTTTTAAAGCAAAAAAATATTTTCCCACAGTCATTTAGTAATTCAAACAATTAGTAATTCAAAAATATTTATTTTCTTTAGGAGTTACACCACATGACATTTTACAACCTTGTCCTGTCATAAAAAAGCCAAAAGTGTCTGATATTTTCGATAAGGCTTTTTTTTTTATTGACATGCTGATTTCTTCATTTTGATTTTGACAATTGAATCAAAGTATCATATTTTTAAATATAATTTATATAACAAACGTATATAAAAGTAAATAGCATTTTAGTGCATTTTTTTGTAGAAAACAAAAGTACTTCAAAAGTAGGCTACTGGGCATGCCGGATGACCATGAATTTTCCTTTGAGCCTGTGTGTGGTTGTGTATGTGTTTTTGTCTGATTATAAATATGTATCTGCTGTGCTATGGATATTAGATAACCATAAAGTAAAACATATTTCATTTAGTCTGGGACACCTTAGGCTAATTGTTATTTAAATAATAAATAAACAAAAAAAGTAGGATATGTATACAGTATGTTTTAAAGCAAAAAAATATTTTCCCACAGTCATTTAGTAATTCAAACAATTAGTAATTCAAAAATATTTATTTTCTTTAGGAGTTACACCACATGACATTTTACAACCTTCTCTGTTACTGTACATTCGTAGATTGTCTTTTATTTTCGGTCAGGCTTTTTTTTTTTTTTTGCTGTGCTGTTTTTTTCTTTTTGTTTTAATTTAATGACTCCAATAATGTGGTGCAACCATAAAGTAAAACATATTTCATTTAGTCTGGGACACCTTAGGCTAATTGTTATTTAAATAATAAATAAACAAAAAAAGTAGGATATGTATACAGTATGTTTTAAAGCAAAAAAATATTTTCCCACAGTCATTTAGTAATTCAAACAATTAGTAATTCAAAAATATTTATTTTCTTTAGGAGTTACACCACATGACATTTTACAACCTTCTCTGTTACTGTACATTCGTAGATTATAGTTTATAAAAAGACAGAAGTCAGATCTTCTAATGCTGTATGGCACCATCCAGAGCAGCAGATTTATCCACTACATTATCCTCAACTGTCCAAATGATCCTGGGATCCCTGTCACTCTAAATGCCCATTTACGGCTTAACCATTGCATATTTAGACCACCAGAGGGGTTGTTAATATGACTGCTGGCATGATACCTTAATTACAATATAATCCAACCAGAGCAATTGCTCTCTGGCCTCTGAGATTGTAGCCATGCTTTCTAAAAAAATCGGTGGTGCCATGACAAAATGAGGCCTGTGTTGGCTTAATCTGCTCCCTTATGGATATTTCAAAATTCACAATCTAATGGTCATTGATCCAACATGTTTGATGAATGATAATCCTTAGTTTGGCTAAACAAAGCCAGACATGTAGTCTAGGCCATTTGAACAACAAACGCATGATACTGTGACACTAGCTGGAGGCGTGTAAAGCCAGGATGGGCTATATGAACAAGTGTTAGTGAAAGGCATGTTTAGGATGGATTTAGAAAGAGGGAAACAGAGGAGGAGATAACAGAGAGAGAGAGAGAGAGAGATGAGCCATGCTCTCATACAGACTGTAGGCTGCACAGCACATCCAGAGGAATCTGGGGCATCTAATGGCCCCTCACCCACTATTCCTGCTCTCTCACTCCTTCTCTCTCTCCGTTTTTTTTTTGTTGCTGTGGGGCATGCTGTGACCCCACACCGTGGGAATCTGCGGTCCACAGCGGATGTCTTTAACTGTCTCACAAGAAAAAGGTTGAAGAGATAGAACAAGAGTCTGTCTCTTTTTTTAATTAAACCTTTGCGATTTAAAAGCAGAGCAAAAATTAAAAATAACAACTGTAATATGATCATAATAATGATCAATTGTAAAATATTTAAACATTTTCAATTTGTTTTTCTAATCATTATCATGGTCATGACAAAAGTATACTAGTAATCATAATATCATAAATTAAAGAATAAAAAAGAATAAAGAATAAAAAAGAATAAAGAATAATCATCATAAATTAAACATTACATTAAATACATTCATACATTCAATACATCAATACGTTCATGTAAACATTAAATACATTCAAAAGATATTTTACTGGAAAGCCAAGAAGAGTTTACCGCGCCCATCAAATATTAAATTTTTGTTGCCTGTATTTTGTTTTTTGCTGTGGGGCATGCTGTGACCCCACACCGTGGGAATCTGCGGTCCACAGCGGATGTCTTTAACTGTCTCACAAGAAAAAGGTTGAAGAGATAGAACAAGAGTCTGTCTCTTTTTTTAATTAAACCTTTGCGATTTAAAAGCAGAGCAAAAATTAAAAATAACAACTGTAATATGATCATAATAATGATCAATTGTAAAATATTTAAACATTTTCAATTTGTTTTTCTAATCATTATCATGGCCATGACAAAAGTATACTAGTAATCATAATCATCATAAATTAAACATTACATTAAATACATTCATACATTCAATACATCAATACATTCATGTAAACATTAAATACATTCAAAAGATATTTTACTGGAAAGCCAAGAAGAGTTTACCGCGCCCATCAAATATTAAATTTTTGTTGCCTGTATTTTGTTTTTATTCAAAACCCATCACAATAATAAAACACGCTATTAATGACAAGCAGTCATCTTGCTCAACTCCACGTAGTAGTATGAAAGTAGACTATTTATTAATTTACATATCTATATAAATTTATAAAATTTTCCCCGTGATTGAAATGATACACTTAATAACAGAAATGTAAAATGTAAAATAAATGTAAACCCTTTAAAAAGCAGTTTCAATTATGAACTTCTGAATTTGACTGCAAATGACGAGCTTATTTAATTTAATAATTTACCTAAATCCATTAAAATATTGAATCAGTCAAAATATCAATTTAAAATATTATCAATTTTGAAATCATTGCAGGAATGTCTGTAACTTATTTTCACAACTGAACCTCAGCTAGGCCAGTGTCGCTTTTCTCGTTCTTTGGAGCAACACAAAAGCAATTGTTCGGCTATTTCAAACTTACAAGACAGAATATAAAATATTAAACAGCTTGTAAATGTTTGAAGGCTTAAACATGTCAGGCCACTAAAACAACGTTTTTCCTGTTTCATATGCTCGTGCGGCCCGCAGTGTGGAGTATGGGGCAATCCAAAGCATATGAAATAGCAAGCATGTCTCTGATGAAATCTTCAGTGTTTCCCAGACAAATATTGCCTATTTAAATGTTAAACGAACGGGCTTCTCTTATCTATTTTCTCCCATTTTAAAAGTTTAAATATTAGGCTAATGTACCATTTAGTAATTAGTTTAATTAATAAATGCATCCGAAGTCCATATAAGACCTTTTTTTTTGCCCTTGCATGTTATTTATGCCTTTTATTATGAAATATTGCCCAAATTATTGTTTGATTTGCATTATTATTATTATTATTATTTATTATTTTTTAATGGTGTGCAGGTTAAATTGTGTCCGAGGTTATGGTGCAAATCTTGATCTTGATGGTGTAAAGAAGGATCAGTCTCTGTGACATGACTGCAGTGCATGGAAATGAGCAGCTTTCTGTACACAGACGGTAGTTCTATAATCGGAGCTACGGGCAGCTCATACATCATGCAAAAAGGGCCCGAAGGGTTTTCTTCAAATGAACTGTGTGGGTCTGTGAAAATAATATCAGGGGTTTTCCGTCAGAATGAACTTTTCCATTGTAGCCAGCCGTGAAATAATCTGACCTGACACTTCAAACCATCTGCGTTATCCATCCGTCTTCTTATTTATTGCGAGCTGTAGCTGATAGGCTACTATACCACAATTTTATATGATATGGCATCTCCACAAACTGCATGGGTGACAGGTTTGTCCATTGATACCCCTCTCAAATCCTTATCAATTCCCAAATGAGCTCAAAATATTTCATTGATGCAAAGGGCTGCTATGAGAACACTAGTTTAAAAATGAAAAATAAAATAAATTAAAAAGCAATTAAAATATTTGTTTTTGCTGATTATATTTGAAATGGTCAATTAAAACTGCTTATGTAAGCTGTTAATAGAGTTTTTAGCCTGCTGGTAACCAAAGATCAGCAGACTCGTGTCCACAGACCCGTAACTAGCTATGAACAGTCCGCATTTGAACAGTCAATAGCAAATACTTAAACTAATAACAAAACAGTAGCTGATTCAGAAGCACCAGATTGTCATAGCAAAGTCAGAATTACCTCCTCTCCTAGGTTCACGAAACGGTCGTCCATAAAATGCATTGCTGTTCTGTTGTAAGTAATCTTAAAGATTCCTAAATGCATCTACTTTCGGAAGGCCAAATAAAGTGCTTTTGCTTTCGCCTAGAAACACACAGCGTCTCCCTGACATGCTGCTTCAACACTAACTGCGGTTACTGAAACCACACCTTCTATCTTTGCGTGAACATTTGGGCAGCATTATGCTAATATTTCCACATAGTAAGGTAGATATGTGGGGGCGTGTTAGAACCAGCCATTTTAGGGGGGCATGGCAGAGTCTTAACTTTGATAAAGAATATCTCTTTGGTTTTGAGACTTTAGTCTTTGCAACTTCAGGGATCTTATCTATGCACAATCAGCTTGTAACACTCCAAAGAGAAAGGAAAACTTGAAATCGCATCATATGACCCCTTTAACACTTTAGAAAGTTAATAAAGTATGAAGTTGCAGTTTACAGTCAGCGATATCTTTATCTTCGATCTTCGAGCAAAAGATTGGAATTGGAAATCCTTTATTTTGATTTTTAGTTTTTAGTTTGTTTTAGTATCAGTATCTGGCAACACTGCATCGCCGGCACTTAGGCCCTGTCCACACGAACACGGTCTTAACCGCGGCTTTTTCTACGCGGTTATGCCGTTCGTCCACACGCAAACGCAGCACCAGTTCACTGAAAGCGAACATTTTTGAAAACTCCTCCCAGGGTGAAGATTTTCCAAAACTCCGGTGTTATCATGTTGACAGCGAAGCCGGAGTTTTTGGCTTGTGACATCGGCGCCTGCGCTGTTATCTCCGCCTACTGGAGACTTTTTCAGGCTTCTGATTGGCCAACATGGCTTTACGGTTGAGATTATATCGCCACCTGTTGCTTTTGGCATGCTCTTGACAGCGAATCATAGCATGCGTTTGCATTTTCATGTGGACAGACATTTTTTTAAAGGGGTCATATGATGCGATTTCAATTTTTCCTTACTCTTTGGAGTGTTACAAGCTCTTGGCGCATAAAGAAGATCTGTAAAGTTGCAAAGACTAAAGTCTCAAATGAGATATTCTTTATAAAAGTTAAGAGTCAACCTAATGTCAACGCCTACCTAAAACAGCTTGTTCTAACACGCCCCTACATACCTATGTCACTATGTGGAAAGATTTGCATAACGCCGCCCAAATGTTCACGCAAAGAAAGAAGGCATAACTTTTATTGTCGCTGTAGTATTGTTGTTGCCACCGCCTCCATGTCGTGAAGGCGTTGTGTTTCATTGTAAAAGCGAAACTACTTTGGTTGGCCTTCCAAAAGAGGAGGATATCCGCTTCGGCATGCCTGGAGCTGATCCATGCTGGTCGCTGAAGAAATACTTCAACTTCGCGCTGTGGATCACCGGATCGACTTTCACCGTGGACGAAGCGGAGTCCAGCCTGGGGTCGTGTCATGTGGTTGCCGCAAGCCCGCCAGACGCTCCTTCGTCGAATCCGCTGGCCGCGCCATTCTCAAGCCCGCCCGCCTCTGCTCACTCAAGCCGGCCTCCGCTCACTCTAGGCCGCGGCTCAATCTAGGCCTCCGTCCTCCGCTCACTCAAGGCCGCGGTGGGTGATGCTGTTTCGTTGTGAAAGCGAAACTACTTTGTTTGGCCTTCCAAAAGAGGACACGACTAGAAATCAGTGGTTAAGTTGTATTTACAACACTGTTCCAGAACAGTTCAACCCAAATATTCAGATGTGTCCAGCGCATTTTATGGAGGACTGTTTCCTGATCCTGGGAGAGCAGACTACAGTGCCGGCTGTTCTGACTCACAGACTGTAAGTACGTGTTTTTATATTTAAAGAATTTGCCACTGACGATTCAAATGCAAGTTTTGACATGAGAGACATGTCCCCCGCACTTTTAGTAAAACTCTGTCCCCCTCACTTTGTTTTTACCCACCACCGATATTTTGATATTTCCACCCGTGTTCTCTGATTTGTTTATTTAGATTTGAGTGAACTAACATTCAGCCAATCACAAGGCGAATCATCTCTTGGACGCGTCTCTCATGAGCTTCAAATCTCCTGTTGCTCTCGCGATTTCAGTTTGCTCTTTGGGCGGTTTGGGGGTAAAATGCACCCCACAAAAAAGCAGATGATTACGTCATTTTTCAAACACTGCTAAGTATGTGTTATGTCACGATGACACAAATCTAACAATCGAATTTCTACGTTATTATTTGATCTAACGGGGCATCTACATCTACACCGCTTCTACACCGGATGCGAGTGATGCGACAAAAGAACCCGTTAAGAATGAGGCATGTAACCTCGCGCTGGATCCAGTGTGTGTTATATGCTCTACTACTTGTAAGTCGCTTTGGATAAAAGCGTCTGCTAAATGAGTAAATGTAAATATGTTCAGCATAACTAATTATTGGGTTCTTTTGTCGCGTCGCGCCACTGGCGTCCGGAGTAGAATTATCCTTTCCCAATAAAGCAAAGTTGTTTTGCGCCGAATACTTATATCTCATCATACTTTATCATATTTTAGTACTTTCATTCATTACAGCTATGTTCTTAACTTTAACTGGTCTGTCACTGACAGAGAGAGAAGGGAGGGCAGTTGCTCGACCTCTCCAAAATCTATCCAGGTGAGAACTGTTGAAAGAAGAGAATTATTTTAAGGCAGTGTTTTTTTTTTAAACTGGGACTACTTGCCAATGTTTTAAGGAATTAAACATTAATATATATATTTTCATTTTATGTTCAAATGGTTAAATACAATTTGTTGTATAGGTAAAGGCAGTGTGTTTCAATAGTTTTTAAAGACACTTTTTTTTGTCCAACTGTTAAGAATTAGGATAAAACTTATTGTTTAAGTGTAGTGTAACTGAAGTATTGTGCATAAAATATCTTTATCTAATAAAAATAAAATATAGATGTCCACAGTGGTCTCAAAGTCCCAAGTCCTGCATTTATTTTTAAATTAGGGTTAGAGTTAGTATTTTTGAGTCTGATATCACAAAAAATAGGTCCCTGTAAGCTGTCTTGCTTCCTGTAATACATACATACATATACATACATATCTGACATGAGAACAGAAACATTTAAATAAGACTTAACAATAAATAATAATGTGTATTTATTTGATTTGTGGATTATTTACTCTCTATATACAGCTGTATAAAAAATATGCATATGTATTTGAGAGAAAGGCAATAATTAGAGATGAGAATGAATTACAGGCATGAATTACAGAACACAGGTAATAGTTCCTGTGTTAGCTGTTTAGGCTGGAGATGGCATGGGGGAAAACTGTTTATTTTTAAATTAGGGTTAGAGTTAGTATTTTTGAGTCTGATATCACAAAAAATAGGTCCCTGTAAGCTGTCTTGCTTCCTGTAATACATACATACATATACATACATATCTGACATGAGAACAGAAACATTTAAATAAGACTTAACAATAAATAATAATGTGTATGAATCTGGAACAGAAGATTTATGTACAGATTTGTGGATTATTTACTCTCTAGATACAGCTGTATAAAAAATATACATATGTATTTGAGAGAAAGGCAATAATTAGAGATGAGAATGAATTACAGGCATGAATTACAGAACACAGGTAATAGTTCCTGTGTTAGCTGTTTAGGCTGGAGATGGCATGGGGGAAAACTGTTTTTATGCCTAGATGTTCTAGTGCACAGAGATCAGTAGCGTCTGCCTGAGGGGAGAAATGCAAACAGGTTGAGTCCGGGGTGAGATGATGTTACCTGCCCGTTTCTTCACTCTGGAGTTCTACAAATCCTGAAGATTGGGCAGGTGGACACCAATGATCCTTTCTGCTGTCCTAACAGTCCGCTGCAGTCTTCTTATATCTTCATATATATGACATTAAACTGAAAGCAATCAAAAAAGCCCATGGACAGGTTTTTGCTGACAGGATATATGACATTCGGTAAGGGAAACGCAAAATCCTTTCTGCTGTCCTAACAGTCCGCTGCAGTCTTCTTATATCTTCATATATATGACATTAAACTGAAAGCAATCAAAAAAGCCCATGGACAGGTTTTTGCTGACAGGATATATGACATTCGGTAAGGGAAACGCAAAAATTATTAGGGCTGGGTTTTGACACAAATTTCACGATTCGATTCGATTCTCATTCACAAGCTTGCGATTCGATTCGATTCAATATCGATTATTTTGGATACATATCAGGCACAGTACATGGCAAAATTTCTCAAGAAAAAAAATCTCATCTAATGCTGTAAAATATACATGAGAGTCAGTTGGTACAACATTACTATAATATTGAAGGTTAAAATTAATGACGTTTTTACAATAATAAAGTTACAGTTACACATTAATATTTCTAGCATATGTAATTTCGTATTTGTTTTGTTTTTTTACATATAAACATTTAAATGGTGGCTGTCATAAAAACTTGATGGATTTATTCAAACATAAATTAAACATTGAAGAACAGTAAAAATGATAATGTCAGTAAACAGTAAAAAAGTATGTCATATGCATAAGCAAAATGCCCCTCTCTACAGTTTATTATTCTATCTGACTGATTTTATGGTCACCGAATATGTTTTTCTGAGGTAAATGTGACGATAAGTGACACAGATTGAGCGAGTACATGAGACAGGATACGGATTGTAAAGTTATACTCTTTCTTTTAACTTAACTTCGGATGTTTAGTCATGTTTATTTTGTGCTGAAACTGGTATTAATGTGGAGGAGATGATTATTTCACGTGCGCCTCGCACTACTGCGTCTGTTGGTCTGAGGGGCTACAGCGATCTGTCACTCCACATTAAACAGCGCCAAAACAGCATTTATTGTTTAAATACTGCAATACAATGGACAGCATTTGAAATCTGAGACTTTGTTTAATATGAAAACTACCAAAGCACAATGCTTATTGCGATATATTGGATGAGAATTACCCTTCAATGTTCTGTCCATTAACTGAAAACAGGCTAGACTAATCGACTCTTCGGATTTAGGAATCGATATCGTTCCGTAAAAATGAGAATCGATTAATAGCGAGATATCTATATTTTTTACCCAGCCCTAAAAAATATCATGATATTATCTGTCATAAACGTTATCAAGGCTGTCAAAAACAGTAGCATTTAACACTAGTAGCCTACACACAGTTGCATAAAAGGTTTAGACTAGTCTTAAAAGTTAGTCAGCTAATTTTTTCTTTAAGGCAGGTCATATTTTTATTTATTTACTTAAATAAAAATGTAGATTATTCTAAGTTGAATCCAAAAAATAAGACTGATTTCCCTTTGGTTAACTGCTAGTTGGTCAGACTAGTACTTAAGACACTGTCTTAACATAGAGGCTAAGTTTATGCAACTGGGCCCTGTAGAACAAGTAGGTTACAGAATGAAATGAAATTCGCAAAAACTAGCCACGAAGAAGTCTATGCTATGTCATTCAGTATAGTTAAATTTTCACAAATCATGCCACAAACTTTCATAAGAGCACTAGACAAAGTTATTGTAGTTATGTATTGTAGCAACAAACTGATAAAATGATCCACCCTTAAATGTATATTAGCAAATTTTGATGCAATAAATAGGGTATGATTTAAAAATAATCATTCCTACAAAACAGAGATAACATCTTTCACAAACATCTACATGTCTGTCTCCTTTAAAATGTTTATAGTGTATATAATGAGTTGCATTTGTAGGGGTTATTATAGCACAATTCTTTAACACCCCCGGACCTTACTAATTTTCAAAGCCTGGGTACGGCCATGTGTCCACGTGCAGCTGGAAGGCGGAATGGTATGTCCAGTTAAGACTCGTTTCATTCTAAACAGCGCGATATTAAATTTGACAGGCCAATGACTGTTACGCTGAGCTGTCAGATGTCTACGAGCTCATATCGTTGAATGCGTAACTGAACGAATCTTTCTTAATTTGTTTCCTTTTTGTGTCAGCGGGCGTTATTCTTCACAAGCGAGACTCCGAGGCTGACGACTGACTCCTTCACTGAAAATCCACACAACAAACGGATGATCTTATTTAATGTCATTTGTCATTTCAATCAGAACCATTTGCGCGTCGCAATACGCTTCGGATACGTCTGCGCTCGCGTATTCGGAACGACATAAAGCCAATCACGTCTTATCCTGTGTTAAGACTATAAAAAAAGCCAACGGGTGACAGTTTAAATATAACATTTTGTGAATGGAAATGGAAAGCATTCCATTAGGCTTTAAAATTCTCAGAAAGTAGTTTAGGTCGGATAAGCTTCACTTAAAAATGTGCGTAAATCACGCAATCGAGCATAATTAACTGGCGGGCATTCGGTAAAAGCAGAGGTCGCTGATGTTTACTTTCTAAAAGGCGCTGTCGAGGTCTGGGAGGTGCTGAAATCTACTCGAGCTCAGTTCCGCCTGAGTGGCAAGCTTGACAGTGATTGACAGGCGTCGGTGGAAACTACGCAACCAATCTGCCAAGTCCAATAGAAAAACAGAAGCGGGCAGCACCAGCACGTCTTTTCCCTTCTCAAAAAACATGTTCATTCTTGTGCTATAATCTCGTGCCCTCCGAGACAGCCTCAGACCGATAGAGCGGCATCTCCATTTCTCTGCATCGTATACGTTCATCTGCTGACTCTGGAATTGCCTTTTTGTCTGGATTCGACTGGGGGAGACAGATAAAAGCCACATAAAGCACGAAGCTGTGCTTGAGGTAGAAAGGACTCCGAGGGGAAAACAGAAGCCTTCATGTTTCAGTTGCCAATCTTGAATTTCAGTCCCCAGCAGGTAGCGGGGGTATGCGAGACTTTGGAAGAGAGCGGAGACATCGAGCGTCTCGGCCGATTCTTGTGGTCGCTGCCCGTAGCCCCCGCTGCCTGCGAGGTGCTCAACAGAAATGAGTCTGTGCTAAGGGCTCGGGCTATCGTAGCCTTCCACACTGGGAATTTCCGTGAGCTTTACCACATTCTGGAGAACCACAAGTTCACTAAAGAGTCCCATTCCAAACTGCAAGCACTTTGGCTGGAGTCACACTACCAGGAGGCAGAGAAGCTCCGAGGCCGCCCGCTGGGGCCAGTGGACAAATACCGGGTACGGAAGAAGTTCCCTCTGCCTAAAACAATTTGGGATGGAGAACAAAAGACGCACTGCTTTAAAGAAAGGACCCGGCATTTACTTCGAGAATGGTACCTCCAGGATCCTTATCCGAACCCAAGTAAAAAGAGAGAGCTTGCACAAGCTACGGGACTCACTCCCACTCAAGTGGGGAATTGGTTTAAAAATCGAAGACAAAGGGACAGAGCCGCGGCCGCTAAAAACAGGTGTGTTTTCCCGATTTCAGTCATGGGGCAGTGAGCAAACATTTCATGTTTTAGCTAAAATGGATACAAACTAACATAAGATCTATCGATCAAATCTAAATGAATGTCTACAGATTTAATAAAGGAAAGGCTAAAGCATAACATACTGTCAATGTTAATTGTCCAAGTAGCTACCCAAGTCAGGTTAACAAATAAACCAACAGTAGCCTGTTTAAATGGGAAAATATATAGCCTACATCTACAGATGTGACCTGTTATTATTTGTAACTGTAGCTTAACCGGAGCAATGTGGGGTTTTTTCTGATTAAAGCCGACATTTGCTAGACATTTTTTATTTATTTCATTTTCACTGAAATAAAGAAAAATAAAAGACTGAAAAAACAGCGCAAAAGGGGCCGTCACACGAACAAAATACTTCCCTTTTGACCAAAAATCAATGGTTAGCTTTTGTGTGTTTATCATGGCTTGGGCCTAGTCTGCATCACTGAGTAAAAGTCCTTTTCGATATGCCAAATGACAATTAACCATGACTAAAAACTGCTACATAGATTAAATTATGCCCTTTTTCATTTTAGCCCTATAATCTTGCTTGGTTTCGACAGTTAAACTGTGAATCGAAGAAATTATACCGTGATGTCAATAGGCTTTTTGTTATGCCCGTTTCTCACAAATAGTAGTAATAGTAGTAGTAGCAGTAATAATAACAAAATAATTAATAATAAATAATTTACCTCTGTCAAATTGTGTCAAATTGTACTTTAAAAGCTGATAGTAACACCGTTAAAATTTGGCTATATTTTAAAACTGTTAAAACTGATATTTTAAAATCATTCTATTTTTCATTAAAACGTGTTTAGACTAATAAACTAAGAATAAATGTTTCGCCATTCATTTTATTAAACAAAGCCTAGATAACAGATGTAGGCTAAACGCGCACTGGCTCTACAGATGCGCTCCCATTTCGTGTTCTTCCGGGGCATTCCGTTAGTAGGCTAAACCTAGAGCCTGGAATAAGCAGAGCATCATTTCATAATATGTTCATAGATGTCATACATAACGTTTACAGTAGGCTATTTTCATTTATTTCCAAAGTAGTTTACGTGCTCTTGCATTCATTGCACGTTTTTTATTATAAAAAAGGCAGAAAAATATACTGTTGTTAATCACCGATTTTATTTAGGCTAGTTTTAATAGAAACCCCTTCATCTAAACCCCAACCTTTTTCTTTTTAAAGGTTACAACAGCAGGTGTTGTCTAATGGTTCGGTTCGGTCCCTAACTGGAGAGGATGGTGCAGTAGACCGACTGGGGAACGCGTCGAGCCCTGAAGCGAGCCTGTCGAGCAAAGCCGCTGCGTCGGCTATCTCCATCACTTCAAGTGACAGCGAATGTGACATCTAACATCGCACCACGAACCGGCCCGCGGGCTATACGGGAAGACTATGAGAAAATTAACACATACGAAGGAAATCGAGACAGACAATCAGCAAGATAAACAAGCACATTAGTGCCTGCCTTAACGTATCAGAGGCCGTGTTTTTATTTTATTTTATTTTTTTATTTGGAGGCTGTTACATCAGCCCGGAATCGTGGGATTCATGGAATGCTTTATCTTTTAAAATGTATTTATCTTTTTGTGAGAGCAAAGTGGGGGCAAACGCGAAAAAAAAAATACTATCTGTATTGCCTCACGCAAATAGGTGCCCCTACGAAAATGATATTCACACTTTTTGTTAATTTTGAAAAGGACTTCATGGTGAAACATTTTACCTCCCAGGTTTTCTAAGGTGTTTACGCATTAAATTGTTGCTCTTATAGAATCTGATCTTTATTTGCTTAGTCATTTCAGTCTGGTCATTTTCGGTGTTAAATGATCGTCTTTTAGAGTATGTGCGCCGATAGTGAATTAAGGACTTACCGCTAATAAAACTTTGATGCTCAAAGTAATCATACAGATTTATTCTCGTCAATTACCAATAACCTATTAAACCAAAGTTATGTTTATTTCCTATAGGCTAACTATTTTGTTGATAAGCTACAATTGTTTAATTCTATCAATGATTAGCCTATTATTATTATTATTATTATTATTATTACTATTATTATTTAGTTATTTTAGCCTAAGTTGTGTGTTGGATTTTTTTCATCTCATGTTTTAGGCTGCCCGGACATCCTATTTTGTTAGCCTTAATAGCATTAGCATATTTGAATGCATTGTGTCTGCATTCACCCTACATTTAGGTAGACAAACCACTTGAACTTTTGCCTCTGTATTCCTGGTATAAATGGTGTGAGGTTCACGCACAGCCAGTAATCGGTAAATGTAGGCTATAGTGTAGTGTTTACCTGATAGCTTACTGCGTGTCCAGACGCGTTAACCGCCCCGTGTGATTGGCTTTGCCATCCAGTAATGCTTTCTGACAGGAGAAGGTCAACGAGAGGGCGAAGCGCCTTGGTTTCAAAACGAGCAAGATAGAGAGGAAAAGCATCCAAAACTTTGTAAAATGCATAAGCCAATGCTATAATTGGTTGATTAATTTACTTATTAATTTGTGCTTTAATTGCTTTCAGAAATACTGCGGGATTGTGATCACTTTTTTTCAGTTTCAAGGTCAAATCAAAACCTCAAACCCCTATGAATTTAAACATCTAAAATTATTTTATGTCCACTTTATGATTATTATTATAATGAATAACTCATCTTGTAGTTTTGTCATTGTTTAGCCAATTGCTTTTATTTTTCGTTTTGTATCACGGTTAAATTCTTTTAATGTCACTATTGCTATACGGGAAGGAAGGACAAACTGTATGTTTAAAGTCTGTTAATAATGCTTGGGTAACAAATTGTTATTGAAGGAAAAAAGAGCCATAGATGTGGTAGGGGAAAGGAGAGCACGCTATTGAGTGTGTAAAGGAACAAAAGCGGAAAGATTAGGTGAAAAGAGTGTTTCTGACAGTCAATAAGGTTGTCAAACTCTTCAGCGCTAATCAGCGGTAATGACCGGTTCTCAAACCCACTGGAACAATAGTGAGCTCTTCAAAGCTTGGGCTTAAGGGGGTGCTTTCTCCCCAACGTGCTCCAAGAATACTTTTTCAGTGCATATTTATTACAATAGAAAATATACTGTAAATAATGTGTGCGTAAATAGCATTATGGTATTCTTCATATCATTAGCAGATACAAGTACACCACGGACAATTTTAAAAAAAATAAACAAATATAACAATATTTGGTATAGTTGCCTCGAATGAGATATCTAAATATCACTATTAAAACTAGGGACATGCATTCACTGAAACTAAATGAGGTCTTTGAAGCTACAAATGAGTAGTATTCGGAATTCCTGGGTGTTTAACAATTGCCATGGGTTTTTGTGAACATGACACAAATTGGTCGTGCTCAAGGCCAGAACACATGCAATTGATAGCCTATAGGCTACTAAAATTATGTTTGAAACAGCAAAAGTATCTTTGATAACAATGCTACCACTTTCTCCTTATGGGTTCTGTCTTATCCCGTCTTAAATTATCGTTGCAAGTCTCCAAACAATGGACAACCAATTGTAACTACTAAAATGTCTTAATGAGGCATGGGTGATGTAATGCATCAAAGCAAGCACCCCTAGTGTCCTGGCCCGAGTAACATATTAAGAATTCCATGCAAAAACACACTTATAAACTGATGGTCCAATAGATGGCACAGTGGGAACAACACTTTCACATAAAATACAAAAAAAGGCAAGGAGGTTTAATGAATACATAAAATGTGCTTTATTTTGTTTCACAGAATTAAATTGTTGTATTTGTTTCTGTAGGCTACTTTTATCTAGCGGTCCTCTTTCAAACTTTCAAACAAAAGTAAAAATTCTTCGTGAGATGTTGGAGGACTGATTGTACAGTCCAGCAATTTCTTTAGTGTAATACTCGTAATCGGGGCGATTCTGGGATTTTCATTTTAGGGGGGCTCAGCCCCCAGTGAGGGTATTATAATAATAATAATAGCCTAATAATAATAATAATTATATATATATATATAAAATAAAAAATGTTTGATTAATAGGGGTCGTATACTAAACTTATTGCAGTATTCCACAGTACACTCTTAAAAATAAAGGTGCTTCACGATGCCTTAGAGGAACCTTTTTGTCTAAATGGTTCCATAAAGAACCTTTAACATCTGAAGAACCTTTCTGTTTCACAAAAGGTTCTTTGTGGCGAAAGAAGGTTCTCCAGATTATAAAAGGGTAAGAAAGAGATGGTTCAAGAACCTTTGACTGAATGGTTCTTTGTGGAATCAAAAATGGTTCTTCTATAGCATCGCTGTGAAGAACCTTTTGAAGCACCTTAATTTTTCAGTGTATTGCATAGATAGGTATAACATTTGAGTACTGAATAAGCCAAATTCAAGTCTTCATGATCTCACACACAACCCGTTTACTGTACAAACACAAAATTTTACTGTTTGCATTTCTAGTACAACCCTCTTTCCGTAGCTCAAGTATGCAAACCTCTTTGCCACATGCACTGGAATATGTATTATATTGAAAGTTACATTTTCAAATGAAAATGGCAACATGATGTGCGTCATTTTAGCTGGAGGAAAGAGCTGTGGTGTGATGAGGGGTGAACGCAGTGAAAACTTCAGTAGATGGGAAACCGATTATTGCTCCCCCATGATATTTTGTAAACTGGATTTATGACAAAGAACTGCACAGATGCAGATATTATAACAATCTATCGATCTGCGCCGCCGCGCTCTGCGTATTGCAAAAGAACTCGCTGAAAGACTGGGAGGAGCCGATCGAAGTCTGCCACCGTTTTCAGATGAAATTTAAAGGGGACTGAGGCGATCACGAATCCGTGTACAGTTTATGCAAATATCGCAAAATTTTAGTTTTACATATACATATATATATATATTTATATATATCTATAGCCCCCCTAAAATGGCCTAGCGACGCCCATGCTCATAATTGATTTAAAGCACAGACGATGTTATGATGGTTTTTACAGTGCGGGTGTTTTTTGTTTTAATTCGCACAGAATTCATTAGTTTCAACATTCTCTTTATTGCTTTTTTGAAGAGTGGAACAGAACACTGTCCAAATGACATGTATTAAACAATACAACACTGCAATAACACATATCTTCTCGATTTACATGACATAGTTTACAATATCAAGTTTATTTGTTTGTTTGTTTTTCAACCCCTGAAAAAAACAGGCAACAGACGGGTAATATCTTAGATCTTAGGTTAGACAGTACAGTGTCACTGGTCACTGTTAAGATGATAAATGAACTACCCCCCCCCCACCCCCCACCCCTTTCCACCCCCGATTTTTTATTTAGTTATTATTATGTTTTTTTTAAAGGACAAGGTCCTTTGTGAGGGAATGTAGGCTATCTGTCGAACAAGGTGACAGTCGAGGGAAATGCATTATATTTGGCTTTGTTAGAATTTAGCGCCCTCTGCTGTTAAAAGTCGTTTATTAATCTGCCCACACCTCATTCCTGAAAAGACAACGAAAAGAAACTGTCTGGATTCGAAAGCAGCTATCAATTAGTTTTTGCTGATTTGGTTAGCCTTAAACACAAACAACAAAACAATAGGCTTATGTTAAAATAAATAAATACGCGAGTTATATGCGAGTACTATTAATGTATTAGTGTAAAACAGTTGTAGGATTTCATTTCTTGTGAAATTAACATGATTTAGAATACATTCCAAGGTTCCAAGGTTATGGCTAGTAGGCCTAACTTCAGGCTACGTGACCTGCACAGACTTTTATATGCGATATTTTACAATATGCCTAGTGTACAATGGCTTTGCAATAAAAATAGATTAAATTTGACGGATTACATGGTTACATATTGATTACACGGCGAATGATCTCCTGTTCAAGGAAGCGCCGCGTCGAGCATGAACCCACAGCAGCCACAGGAGCAGAGCGTCAGTCAGGTGGTCACAACAAGAGACGTGTGTAGGACACGCACATGCTGTTACATCGCAGTTAGTAAACAAACTTCATGCATCCACGCCAATAGCTGTGAGTATAAAGTCCAAGACCATTGATGCCTTTGGGACCAACCGAAGAACCAGCTAAACGTAAGCAAGAACTTAAACATTGCTCCTGTCAAACCAGTGATTCGATTTTCATCTAAATAATGACACACTTCAAAGTCTCATCGTTTTGTTAATGACAGTGTATGTTCTGGAGTGACCAAACATTGTTATAGCCATGTTTTCCCCAGTATTCGGAACAGGATTGATTACTGGATTTTTAAATACATTTAAAATATTAGGATACTGATTAGTTTTACTGTTGTTATTTTGTAATTAGCAGATGGCCGCCCAAAACTGTCATTGGTCAACTTTCCCAGAAGTAAAAGCGCGAGTGCGTGGATTTCGACGAGGTCGCAGCATACTTTACTAAGTGAAGCGAGCGAGGTATGCGATTTGTACTCTTTATATTATGTATTTTAATTAAATTGTCATTTTATTGAAATGCACATTCATTGTACAATACGCCCCCTGGTGTAAGACGTCCTCCTCACATTTAATTTTCTTCTTGGCCATAGATGGCACTAAATTGCAATAAACACATTTAGATTCACTGTGTTGTTGAGATAGTGAATTGGTGGGTTTTTGTTAAATGTGAGCCAAAATCATCACAATTAAAAGAACCAAAGACTTAAACTACTTCAGTCTGTGTGCATTGAATTTATTTAATACACAAGTTTCACAATTTGAGTTGAATTACTGAAATAAATGAACTTTTCCACGACATTCTAATTTATTGAGATGCACCTGTATATTCGACTTTTTATATTCGCAACAATTGTTAGATTTATTTATTTATTTATACAGAATTTAGATTTGTGGGGTAACATTTTTTGAAATGATAAAAATAGCATGTTGTTACAGGTGTGATTTAATAATAATAATATACTTTATATATATATATATATATATATACATTTTTTGGTTATATATTAAATTTCTAATTTAACATTTTACATTATTAACAATTTCGAAATGATAGCAGAAATTACATATATGAATATTATGGAGTCAGATGTGGGATAAGGTGCCTCGGGTAGGAAATCTTTATATTATTTTCAGTTTTATGTTACAACTAAAATAGCAATTTATTTCAATTCATGGTCTGATGGCCTTGTCCTCTTAGTATAGCTCTAAGTAATGCAAGAAGAAAGACGCTATCTAAAGAATTACAAATGTAGTTTTAGAACATTATTGATGGGACTAAAAAGTAACACAGACTGCAGTTCCAAATATATAACAGATATTTGTATCGATCATCCTTGTACTGCAGTGCAGAATCGTATTATTTTCTTTTTAATTTCACCGTAGGCTATTTGTGACTGTCGCTTTCCTTTAAATATACTCTCCCCATTGTTGTAGCTCATTTGTCTTGTACAATTTCACAATTTCAGCACCATGGCCAGAGCCTGTGCAATCTTCATATGTTTTTTTTTTCTACAGTGCTCTTACAATCATGTGCATTTGTCTACAGGCCCGTTCACACAAAAGACGATAACTACATCGATAAAGATCGTTAAAAATCGTTCCGGAGAGTCCACACCACAGCTTTAAAAGCATAGAGGAACAATATAGTTGGAATCACTTTCAAAACGATTTTTCCAGCTTAGGAACGATTAAAAAACTTTGACAGCCAATCAGAATATCCTGCTTTAAATATCCCAAGCATTTAAAGTGGCTGACGGCTTAACTGCAGAACGTGCACAGAACATTATTGTTTCTTGGTGTAGAAGATGATAATATAGGTATTGTTGTTTGTTACCGTTCTTGTTGTAGTGAAGTAGAGGGATCAATGCAACTAGAAAGTTACTGTCTCCACCATTCATCTACAAAACAGACTTACTTACTGTGAAAATAAAAATCAAAGGTAAATCCAGACATATAGTCTGCTTTACATTTAACACATCAGTTACGCATTAAAGCTACAGTTCCTAAATAAGTATGCCTATATGTTCTTAAAGGGGTCATATGATGCGATTTCAAGTTTTCCTTTCTCTTTGGAGTGTTACAAGCTTTTGGTGCATAAAGAAGATCTGTAAAGTTGCAAAGACTAAAGTCTCAAATCCAAAGAGATATTCTTTATAAAAGTTAAGAGTCAGCCACGCCTACCTAAAATGGCTCATTCTATCAAGCCCCCACATGTCTACGTCACTATGTTTAAAAGTTAAGAGTCAGCCACGCCTACCTAAAACGGCTCATTCTATCAAGCCCCCACATGTCTACGTCACTATGTGGAAATATTAGCACAATGCCACCCAAATGTGCACGCAAAGAAAGAAGGCGTGGTTTCAGGAACAGCAGTAGTGTTGATGTAGCCATATCAGGGAGACGCTGTGTATATCAGTGCGAAAGCAAAAGCACTTTATTTGGCCTTCTGGAAGTAGATGCAATTAGGAATCATTGGTTAAGATTTATTTACAACAGAACAGCACAACCCAGATGTTCGAATTTGTGCAACGCATTTTATGGACGACAGTTTTTT
>NW_015505290.1:1202082-1220902 GCF_001515645.1 Sinocyclocheilus grahami | reverse complement strand
ACTGTTCAAATGCAGAGTTTTGCGCAGCGCAGAGTAACGCATCGTGTGTGTGTGTGTGTGTGTGTGTGTGTGTGTGAGGGGAACAGGGTCACATCACAGGAGAGTGAACTGCCTGTCAGAAATCATAGCACCTCAGCTGTCTTAACGAGAAGGGTCTGGCTGCAGACATGCACTTTCATTTTCAGACTTGCACTCTCAGACTTGTACTCTCAGACACCTGCACGTCCGCGAGTGACGTCACTTGCAGTCTTTTTTTATTTTTTATTTTAATTTAATTTATAATTTTTTTTTTTTATAGAATCTCGTAACATTTTACACAAGTAGCCAGGTGGTGAAGACAATTTTGAGAGATGAATTTGAGAGATTCAATAAAAAAAATAATTAATCAATTAAATTAAATAAAAAAGACTTAAAGTGACATTTCATTTTCAGACTTGCACTCTCAGACTTGTACTCTCAGACACCTACACGTCCGCGAGTGACGTCACTTGCAGTCTTTTTTTTTTTTTTTAATTTATAAAATTTTTTTTTAATAGAATCTCGTAACATTTTACACAAGTAGCCAGGTGGTGAAGACAATTTTGAGAGATGAATTTGAGAGATTCAATAAAAAAAACAATTAATCAATTAAATTAAATAAAAAAGACTTCAAGTGACCTCAATCGCGGAAGTGCAGGTGTCTGAGAGTGCAAGTCTGAGAGTGCAAGTCTGAAAATGCAAGTGCATGTCTGCAGCCAGACCCTATTGGTCTTAACCGCAGCTTGTGTACTGCATCATCACTGTGTCTGTCACGCGACTCTGTTGCCCTTTCAGGCTTGAACTGATGGTAAAACTAACGACATTATTAACTGTCTTGATATTTACTTTGAAAGCTGAAGCTCGCGATTATGGTAAAGGGCGTTACATTTCCGATGCGTGCTTGTGGTGTTTGGCCAATCACAATGCATTGGGTCAGCTGGCCAATCAGAGCACACTGCGCTTGTCAAAAGAGGGGGCTTTGTAGAAAACGAAGCGTTTGAGAGAGACGGGGCATAGAGGACCTACAATAATGTACAAAACCGATTCCCAAAAAGTTGGGACACTGTATAAATTGTGAATAAAAACAATGCAATGATGTGGAAGTTTCAAAGTTCACAATTTTATTCCTGAGCCCATGTTGTGATTTTCATTACAGTAGCATTCCTGTATGTGATGCAGTGTCGTCTAAGGGCCCGAAGATCACGGGTATCCAGTATGGTTTTCCGGCCTTGACCCTTACGCACAGAGGTTGTTCCAGATTCTCTGAATCTTTGGATGATATTATGCACTGTAGATGATGATAACTTTAAACTCTTTGCAATTTTTCTCTGAGAAACTCCTTTCTGATATTGCTCCACTATTTTTCGCCGCAGCATTGGGGGAATTGGTGATCCTCTGCCCATCTTGACTTCTGAGAGACACTGCCACTCTGAGAGGCTCTTTTTATACCCAATCATGTTGCCAATTGACCTAATAAGTTGCAAATTGGTCCTCCAGCTGTTCCTTATATGTACATTTAACTTTTCCGGCCTCTTATTGCTACCTGTCCCAACTTTTTTGGAATGTTTAGCTCTCATGAAATCCAAAATGAGCCAATATTTGGCATGACTTTTCAAAATGTCTCACTTTCAACATTTGATATGTTATCTATATTCTATTGTGAATAAAATATAAGTTTATGAGATTTGTAAATTATTCCATTCCTTTTTTACTCACAATTTGTACAGTGTCCCAACTTTTTTTGGAATTGGGTTTGTACAGTATTTGAAAAATAATGTTTTTTTTAACATTAAAGCATATCGACATATTCTGTTACACCAAATACACAAAATAATGATCTTTAAAATAGCATCATATGACCCCTTTAATAGTACAAAGAAAAATACATTATTTCTAGTTTTTTTTACGATACATTTTTTAAATTAAAATTACTTATGAGGTTATTCATGAATATAAAATGGATGTTCTTATTTTCTGTATATAATTGGAATTTGTTTTATCAGATCTTTCTTGTGTTGTTATGATTTATCACTAATGATCTTTTCCCACAGTTGTAAGCGGTTAGGCATATTATGCGGACTGTTATACAAACACTGTCCACTAGAGAGCGGCAAATATAGTAAAATGCTGCACTTTCACAATTTCTTTTCTAACAAACCTGGTCTTTCTTACGTTATTTTACTTTCACATAATTAATAAAGTGCTGAGTCAGAATACTTTATAAACTACATGGTTTGTGCGACACTTTTTGATCATATCTAGAATTGTCAAATGTAACAAACTCTTAAGCTCGGACTCTCTTGTAATACTCAGTAATGACCAAAAGATGGAGATCTGCCAATGATTTGGCTAACTATTGGCTTCTGAGAATTTGGCGTCCTGGGTGGACTTGGTGGGGGAATGGAAGCTCACAATCTCTTGGCATCTATAGTTGTTACATTTTTCCAGTCTGTATGATACCCATAGTATTTGTCAAATACTGGGCATTTTTATAATGAACAGTTTTCACATACTGACAGTAATGACTAGCCATGACACCTAATCACACAGTTAAGGCAGATATGAAAATGACAAATGCCTGAATGAAAATGAACAAATGACAAATAAAAAACACAATGGCTGGTTGTCACTGAATGGCTCATGAGAAACAAGTGATGCACAGAGCTAGATAATCCCCTTTAAATAATTATATATATTCATGCATATTGACATCTTAAGGAAACTTTTACTTTTTTGCATAGAGACTTACCTCAAACCTGCAGTCCAGATGGCATGTGGCTTTAGTGCTCCTTGTTAGTATGGCAGCACATGAATGATGCAGTGACCAGTCTTGAAAACAAAATTGATCATACAACAGATGCACTGATGGGAAATGAGGAAATAAGCATGCTTATTGTCTTGTTTTCTATATTATTTTATTATTTAAACAATGGTCTTGATTAATGGCCTGTTTTAATTTTTTTGATTGTGCCCTCTCTCTTTTTGCCAAATACTTTGTTTGAAAATATACCAATATGATACAAATTTTCATGCATGCTCAGGATTGTTTTTTTTCTCTGAGCAAAATGTATAGATTCCTCACATGATGTGTGGCACCAGTTAATAAGTGCACTTGTCTGAGGAGGGATGCTGACTTGAAATGTTACAGTAGGGGTTTTATAAATAACCCTGGTCTCCGGTTTCTGCAGCTGTCACCATAGTTAATTCCTGCTCCTTGTATCTCTCTGAGGACGGTCTGTGAACCCTAACAAGTCCTGGTGTACCAGATAGCTTGTAGATTCATTCAAGACCAGAAAGCATCCTGTTATAAAGAAAAGGCCACTGTGAAGCGTAAAGTCCCTCATGGACTGTGCATTAAGACCATTTGTTGTGGGTTTTGACTTTAATATATTTGATCTTTGAATATATTCAAAGATTCCTATCAATGGAATCTATTCTTTGACTAGAACACTTCTATATCATCCTGCTTTCAAATTATGAATATATTCAAAGGAGATGCAAATTTTGGTTCATCGTAGAAAGACCTGATACTAGCTTTTCTTTACAGTCTCTGTAAAGATAGGTACTCGGCTACTTTTCATTTGTATTTCTTCCTGTATCCATAATTTGAAGCTTATCTTGCAATGCGAAACAGATCCTGGTTAAGGTGTGTTAAACCCTCATGCAACCCAGTAATTCTGGTCGAGGAGCAGCGGATGCAGACTGAGCCGCTGAATCTCTGTCCTCTTCATTATTATCCCCATCCTACACACTGAACCCGGCGGGCCTTTAGATGAGACCGGGTGCTAATGAGGCTAAAGCGGCCTCTTCCGTGGGGATCTGAGTGAAGAACACTCACTAGGGCATTAAGGCTTTGTCTCATTCTTTTGACATGGCAGTGAAATAGCTATAATTAATTCAGTTCCTAGATGTTAAAGGACATAGCAGGAACTAAAAATTAAGCTTTTTTTATATCCTGCAATATAGTATTATTGTCAACTAGATATCATTTGTATTTCTTCCTGTATCCATAATTTGAAGCTTATCTTGCAATGCGAAACAGATCCTGGTTAAGGTGTGTTAAACCCTCATGCAACCCAGTAATTCTGGTCGAGGAGCAGCGGATGCAGACTGAGCCGCTGAATCTCTGTCCTCTTCATTATTATCCCCATCCTACACACTGAACCCGGCGGGCCTTTAGATGAGACCGGGTGCTAATGAGGCTAAAGCGGCCTCTTCCGTGGGGATCTGAGTGAAGAACACTCACTAGGGCATTAAGGCTTTGTCTCATTCTTTTGACAGTGAAATAGCTATAATTAATTCAGTTCCTAGATGTTAAAGGACATAGAAGGAACTAAAAATTAAGTTTTTTTATATCCTGCAATATAGTATTATTGTCAACTAGATTAATAGATATTGATTTTCATTTTATATTAAAATTGGTGTCAATAGAATGTACAATAGGAGGTATGCAGGTTATATATGACAGACACAGGTTGTTGTTGACGTTGAAATAGAGGTTGCACAGGTGTGTGATTGATGGCAGGCCACTAAAATTTGAGTGACTTTAACAAGGAAAGAATGCATAGAAACAAAGTGGAGGTGGTGTATTTGTGTGTGTGTAAAAACAAAATATATAATGCATTTGGAAATAATTACTACTTATCAGCAGGAATGCATTAAATGAATCAAAAGTGACAGTGAAGACATTTATGATGTCACAAAAGATATCAAAAAATTTGAAATAAACACTGGCCCTTTGAACTTTCTATTCATCAAAGAATAGACAAAAATGTAACAGTTTCCACAAAAATATTCAGCAGCATCATTGATAATACTAATAAAAGTTTATTGAGCAGCAAATCAGCATATTATAATAATTTCTGAAGGATCATGTGATACTAATGTCTGCAGTGATGTTGCTGCAAATTGAGCAAATTGTCATTAATTATATTTTAAAATATATTACACACTTTATTTTAAGGTCTAATTCTCACTATTAACTATATTAACTATGACCTTTGCCTCAATAAACTCTTAATTACTGCTTATAAATATTTAGTAAGGTTGTTAAGTTTAGTTATTGACTCGGATTAAGGATGTAGAATGCATGGTCATGCATTAATATGTGCTTTATAAGTACTAATAAATAATAAAAAAGAATAATATTGTAATAATATTTCACAATATTACTGTTTTACTGTGATTTTGAATAATAAATGCTGCATTGGTGAGCGTTTTTCAAAAATATTTAACAACCTTAAGTTACAAAACCCAAACTTTTTAACTGTAGTGTATATGATGTATGGCTTAGTGTTTTAACAGTTTTAACTGACACCCTATTTCTGCAGCTTATTTACTATATACAGCTTATTTACGGAGACACTCACATCACATCAGGCCAAATATTTGTAACTTCAAGTATTGAAAGTATGAATACATAAACTAACTTTATAATCCTTAACCATCTTCCGAGGTAGAAAATGTAGAATAAAGAACCATAAAGATAATTGCTTTAGGACAGTGGCTGAACCTTTAAATTCTTCATCATGTCTGTTAGCATGCATAGCAGAGACGATGCAGGATTAGAAATGATTTTATTTCTCGCACGAGCCGTCCAGGCTTGTCTCAGACGCGGAGGACATCAAAGGTGTTTCCAGTTTGTCTCACTTTATGAGTTTATGCTTTGTCACTCATTTAACTCTCACGATAAGCTTCGGTGAAGCATGACCAGCTTTGCAATGAGCAGTGACAGACAGCACTAAACATTCCAAGCAGTGGGGAACGGGACAGCTGAGAAAGAGAAAGACAACTCGCTTGGTTGTGCAACGTGTGACTGCTAAAGTATTTGACTTTTACTGCATGAAAACATCTAAAGGCATAGCTTTTTCTTCTTCACTTTGTCACCTTCTCCCTGAGTCACCTCTCTGGCATCCTTCTCTTTTTTTCCCCCTCTCGCTCTTCCATCTCACTCTTCCCTCCATCATCTGTTTGGTGACCAGTATCCGCCAGGTTTGTGAGCCTCTTTTGTCTCGGAGCAGGAGATGTTGGCGCAGCCGGATCATGTTTCAAACTTTCATTTCCTGAAATGTTTGAGGGAACATCCAGGGTTTTATCAGTGCCTGTTACACTGAGCGAGGGGAGGGGAGGAAGGGGGAAGGAGCTCGAGTTACCTGGCTAGTCACTTAGCCATCAATGAACAAACGACTCTCTCTTTGAGCTGAGCCTGTACGGGGTCTCGTACAGGCCCCCTCCGTTACAATTCAGTTTTGCTCAGCGCTCACTCGGACACACACATGCAAAATGTATAGTGCTGCTCATGATGTATTAACAATAGCAGGAGGTCAAGGTCAAACCAAACTAATGTGTTTAATATTGTGTGTGAACCCAGCATAGACTAGCAAGAAGCCACATGATATCTTAATGGGATAGTTCACCTAAAAATTTTAATTTTGTCATCATTACTCACTGTCATGTCGTTCAGAATCGGTTTGCCTTTTTCTGTGAAACATACACACACACACACACACACAAAGATGTTTGAAAGAATGTTGAAAGAACTATTTTTGTCACTACAATGAAAGTCAATGGGGTCCAAAAAAAAAGTAGTTTTCGGTGAACTATTGCTTTAAATTCAGTGCAAATTAAAAATGATTGACCTTCTCTCCTGGATGCAGATCAAGATGTTATGACAGGGTGTCTGTCAGCGCTGGTCACCTGTGAGTCTCCTCCCACAATGCCCCTCTTCACCTCTGTAATTGTGCGTGTCTTCACCTCTGCACTCCACAGGAAGGATCTCCTTTCTGTTTTTGTCAAATCTTCTTAAAAAAACCCAGTGTGGAAATGTCCAGTGTGAAACGATAGCTGGGTTTGTCCGGTTTAGAGCTTCAGAATATGTGTGTAAACAAACAGTTATTCTCCCTCACCTTAGATGATCTCAGTTTTTGTGCGACTTTCTTAGACTTTCTTTCTTTCTGTATCTATATCGCTGCTTTTCTTATCAGTTCAACTGAATGCACAATACTTAAATTCTTTTCATGTTATGGCAGACAACAGATAAATGGCAGATACAAAAAAGTTTACACTAAAAGTCTATACATTATATAACTATATACTAGTTAAATATATTTAAAATAAATAATGCTAAAATCAATCATTTAAAATTCTACAAATAAATAAATGGATACTTATTTTGAGATTTGCTAAAAAATAAATAAATGTAACTGTGTAATAAATAACATTTACTGTAACATGTCAATAAATTATTTATTATAAATATATAAATATAAATGTTTTTGCTCTTTAAAGTCTCTTATGCACACCAAGGCTGCATTTATTTGATCAAAAATACATTAAAAACAGTAAATCTGTGAAATACTATTACAGTTTAAAATAACAGTTTTTAAAAATGTAATTATTCCTGTGATGATAAAGCTGAATTTTCAGCAGCCATTACTCCAGTCTTCAGTGTCATATGATCCTTCAGAAATCATTCTAATATGATGATTTGGTGCTCAAGAAACATTATTATTATTATCAATGTTGAAAACATTCATGCTGCCTAATATTTTTGTGGAAACCATGATACGTTGTTTTTTTTTAGATTTTTTGATGAATAGAAAGTTCAAAAGAATAGCATTTATTTGAAATAGATATTTTTGTAGTGTTATTTGCTGGCCCCAAACTTTTAAACAGTGGTTCGTGTATCATTTCTAGATTATTCCTCCCTTTCTGCCTGTTTATTACCATCTGTATAAAGCACCTATGCAACATTTCTTTTTTTTAAGTACACTCAACCTTTTTGTGCAATGTAAGCCAGGCCTCCCATAGTCTTGAAAACATGAGGAACAGAGTGAGTGAGGTTTGTTGGTGTGAATGTGACTGTGTACACACACATCTACATGTCCATTTATATGAGGCTGTGCATTCTACGCGTCGGCTGCTCTATGGTCATCACCCTTAAATACCTGCTCTATGAACCCTGGAGCGGCTGACGCCAGGCTCACAGCGAGTCTGTGAAAAACCCCTGCCCTCTTGCTCTTCAGACGCTGCTGATGGAGGACTCCCTGTCTGGGTGACAACTGCCTCCACTCGTTTATCAGTGGCTTGGCTTTGAAACCTGAGCCTCTGTGACCGTTTGGAAGTAATCCGTTACCCAGCTCAGCAGAACAGACCATGACCATCGAGGGTGCTGGAAAAGCGTGTGTCCCTCGACTTTTTACAGATAAAAGCGTGAAGTAATGCCAAATTGGAGTAATATTGCTGTCATTTTGACAAATCTATAAAAGACAAAAACTTCCCCAGAGAGGAAGCTCATCTGAAATCAGCTGTAATTCTGCTGTACAGAGAGATGATGCACAGGCAGGTGTGCGGCACAGGCTTTAGTCAGCCTTTTATGATGTGTGTTTGCTTGAGTGCTTGTCAATGCATAAGGGAACGTGGCATTTGTTTTTTTACAAGCGTTGCCTTTTTTTTGACCTCCTACATTGAAAATTAGTTCCCTGTATTGTACCACGTGACTCCCTGTGAAGGTACCGTAGTCTGAAGCTCTGATTATGTTTTTTCCAGACCTTCCTACATCAGATAATTACAATAATTATAATTGTATTGTTAATGTAAACGTTGATGTCCTTTTGTAATGGAGCACAATGCTGGTCGATCGACAGTCAGAGAAATGCGCAGTCACTGTGGTGATGCCATTAGTCATAACTTCCTGTAAGGTGATACAACGTACTGCCTTGGGCTCGTTCATCCAACGTCATTCTTTTTAGTTTGTTTTGGGATTTATGAACAAAACCAAAATGAAACAAAAATATTTTTAAAGCTGTACATTTCATTTTAAACAAGTTATTTTGCCAAACAAGTAAAAATCATAATAGGTGACCCAAAAGTTAAAATTCTGTCAAGTCATTCCAAACCTGTATGATTTGCCTTCTTCTGTGGAAAACACACACACACACACACACACAAAAAGGAATTTCAATGTATTGGTATTTTTCGTTTCTTTGTCTATGCAATGTTGTTTTAGACCCCATTGACTTTCATTATATGGACAAACACAGCAAAAACATTCTTCAAAATATCTTCTTTTGTGTTCCACAGAAGAAAGAAAGTCGTACAGGTTTGGACATCAGGGTGGATAAGTGATGAAGAATTATTTATTTTTTTCGTTTTTCCTTTAATAATGGAATAAAAAATAGGGTAGCAATTTATTTGTGTGTTCTTGTTACACAAGTACTTACTGTAGTAATAACAGCAAATTATGCATAATTACATGCAACTAACCCTAACCCTAAACCAAACCCTAATCCTATATCCAAATAGTGTTAGCTATTATTACTCAGTTTAAACATATAATTACACTGTAACAAGGACACCTTAAAATAAAGTGCAACTGAAAATAGAATATTATTTAATAATATTTGATAGATTATATCTGTCTTCTTTGATTTATGATTCAGTGAATTGTAATGAATGCTCCATTGAGTTTTCAGAGTCCAATAGAGTTAATAAAGGATTCTCAGCACCTCTCCAAGGCCATATTCTTTGACGAGACAACCATATGGAAAACTACTTTAGCATATTATTGCAAATGCCCAACCGTCCCTTAGTGCTCCAGTGATTTATTATAAACTGTTAACACAAACTAACATTTGCCTCCGACACAGAACCGTCTTAATCTTCTAAATTCTAAAGTTCCTTTAAACAGTTTATGTCTATCTTTTCTCAACCATCTGTATGTTAATTTGTCAAATGTGTGCTGTAGTCACACAGATTTCTCCACTTGATATTTCAAAAACTTTTCAGGCTGTACAGGTTCCAAAGGTTTTGTCTTGTGTGTATGTTGTTTGTTTGTCCCATCCTGTAATCCCATGATGCCTCACTGAGCCGAACCTCGAGGCGAGGGATGACCTGAGCTCAGGTGACAAAAGGTAATACAGGGAAGGGCAGGGAGCTATGAAGCCCACCTGTTCTCCCCTTACCCCCCTTAACAACTCCCAAAAGTCTCAACTATTATCTGTGAAGAAAATGGCACTCAGTCATTCCCCCTCCTAAACCCCACAAAGGCTGCTCACATTACAGCCGAACCCTTTTCTTCCCACATAAGGAACACTCTATTTGTCTCATTCACGTTCAGCACAGGCCCACTAGAGCTCCAAACACTCTTTCCCAACCTGTTCGCTTTTTGGGTGGTGACAAAATAATAGCAAACCTTGTTTTAAAGTTCATACTTTTTATATTTTCCATTTACTATTATTATTAATATTTTACTTTTTGTGCTCGACTTTAAATGGTTGTGGCATATTGAATAAAGCTGTACAGCGTACCAAGGTATATTTGGTTTACTCTTTTTCTGTTTGAGTTCAGTATTCAATACTTAACATTTATTAAAGGGATAGTTCACCCAAAAATGGGCAATTCTGTAATTATTGACTCTCCCTTAAGTCATAAAAAACCTGCATGACTTTCTTTCTTCTGTAGAACACGAAAGAAGATATTATGACGACTGTTGAGGCTGTAAATGACATTAGATTAAATGGCTTTCATTGTATGGATAAAAAATGATTAAAAATAGTTTTAAAATATCTTTTTTGTTTCACAGAATGAAGAAAGTTATAGGTTTGGAACAACATGAGGATGAGTAAATTATGACAATTTTATTTTTGGGGGTGAACTGTCCTAAGTAGCATTTTTAGAAAATGTGAATTAGGCTGTATTTGTTAGGTATCTCTTATAATGTTGTGTAGATGTATTGTCACATTTTTAAATATCCACAAATATGTGTTCTCATGTAAACTATGTTTAAATGTCTTCAAATAACATATCAGTAAAATACGTTTTGACCATATGTTAATTAACCGAAGTAGCCTAATAACAAAGTTGGATTTACCACCACTACTATACCACTATTCCATTTTCTCTAAACCATTAACTAATTAATTTTAGGAACACATTTATAGCCTAAATACGAAATAGTACATTAATTTGACAAAGTCTGAGTAATTCGCTAATCTGATTAGGCTATCTAATAATTAAAACAATATAAAGGGAATGTAGATTAGAAACGAAAAAAATTGGTAGCCGCACGGCTGTCAACAAATGTTGCATTCAACGTCAAAATTGCACGTTTTGGTACCCTTGGGGCAGAATTGAAGTTGCCCCTCTATGGGCGGTTCTGGGCCTCCAGTGCTCTACAATGCGAACCTAGCGCAAGCAACTGGTTCCGATTAGCGACCGGAAATCCTCAGTACTCTCTGTTAAAAACAATTACCCTGACATGCGTGCGTGGAAGATGGGTGGGAGGCTGCCTGCTTACTCAACATTTAGCTGGCCTAACGGTCCTTGTAAATTCTTTGATCTGTCCACATTTTAAATGAGCCAACATTGGGCAATGCCAAATAATGTAGTTAGGGCCTATTCTTTAAGGGTTAAAATTATTTTTTTTTATTAGTAGCCTATTAGTATTGTTAATGTTGTTGTTGTCTGAAGACCATGAGATAACAAGAACATCAGTCAGCTGGCCCCAAAACCATGTTTACGTTTTTGCTGAAAAGAAACTTATGAATGAAGCCACGTGAGTTTGCCTCCCGCAGTTCACTTAGATTTATACTGTTCTTTTCCCCTTATATATATATATATATATACAGTAAAAGTGGCAGATCTCAGTCTATATTTGGTACAAAATAAACAAAATAAATAAAAGCTCATTCGTAATCACTTAAGAACCGAG
This sequence comes from Sinocyclocheilus grahami, assembly GCF_001515645.1. Classification (NCBI taxonomy): domain Eukaryota; kingdom Metazoa; phylum Chordata; class Actinopteri; order Cypriniformes; family Cyprinidae; genus Sinocyclocheilus; species Sinocyclocheilus grahami. The sequence continues at coordinate 1,209,174 of NW_015505290.1, read as the reverse complement.
GTCCACTAGGCTTGAAGTTAAAGGTCCCAGTAATGAATCCTGAAGCTGATGTGGGTGTCCTTGCATGCCGTGTACCGACTGTGCGGCGCCGAGGCCGGTCATGGAGTACGCGGACGCGCCGGGGTGGCTCATGTTACCCTGGAGCAGGAGCACGGAGTTCTGGTCAGGACTCTGCGGGGGCGAGAATTCGTCCTCCGAGCTTGACATCAGGGACTTCCCGCCGTCCAGCGGTGACAGCTGGTTCTGTTTGTTAGCGCCAGTGTTGTTGTTCTCGCTGTTCTCTCTGTCAAAGATAACGAGAGCAGGGTAACTTTATATTGTAGATACAATATGCTGTGTAAAATATACAGTCGTAGTTTCCTTGAATCTAAATCTAATAAAATAAATCCTCACACATTCAAATCCAAATTTATTTCATAATAACTGAACGGCCAATTGGCCATCGAAATAAAAGGAATAATTTGAATTTGAATGATCTGAAAATATCGGTAGTTTATCTTTAATCTGGCTTCACTGGAATTCTCTCTGACTGTTAAAATAAAAATGTAAGTATTTAAAAAAAAATAAAAATAGGTGCTCCATCTGGTAACAAATTAATTGCTTAACAAATATTATAAAACACAACCTGATTTTATTGGTCACACTAATAAATATAATTTGTAAAAGCTATAGGACAGAAATAGATCCTTAAGGTAACAATTGTATGCTTTTCCAGTGACAAGCTACGACGCTGATCTCTGTTTAGTTTATTCTAATATAAAGCAGCGCACTTGGAATCCAAGTAAATATGTCAACAATAGCATCAACAGCACGGCAACAGCCGTCAGATGTAAAGTAAGTGTTATGAGCAGCTACACGTGCTGTATGAAACGCGTTTTTATTTTGTTCTCAGGTGACTGAGCTTACCTTTCTTTTGCCTCCGCTGCGCGATCCCTCTGCCGTCTGTTTTTAAACCAGTTGCTCACTTGTGTGGTGGTCAGCCCTGTGGCCTCGGCCAGCTCCCTCTTTTCCCGAGGAGATGGATAGGGGTTGTGCGTGTACCACTCCCGCAGCACACCGCGGGATTTCTCCTTAAAACAGTAGCTGGTCTCCTCGCCGTCCCATATTGTGCGTGGCAGAGGAAATTTCCTCCGCACTCGATATTTCCCCACCGCTCCCAGCGGTCGCCCCCTCAGCTTCTCAGCCTCAACGTAATGGGCCTTGAGCCACAGCTGCTGCAGCTTCGGGTGGTTGTGCGGAGAGAACTGGTGACTCTCTAGTATCTTATAAAGTTCCCTGAAGTTTCCACGGTGAAAGGCGACGACAGCCTTTGCTTTGAGGACGCTCTCGTTCTTGTGGAGATGGTCGCAGGCCGGAAGAGACCACAGAAAACGGCCGAGACGCTCGAGGTTCCCCCCTTGTTGCAGCACCTCACACACACACGCGACTTGCTCCTGAGTAAACCCGAAGGAAGGCAACATTGACATGACGTCTGACTCTCGCTACCAAACCGCTCTCCTCTAGATGCTGTGAAGGAAGCGGAATGGGAGACACCCCGTTTGCCTTCGTTTAATGAGAGCGATTAGGTCGCTTGACAAGATTTTTGGGCTTAGAGATGTCCTCTGCGCGCGCCGTGAAGTTTTGGGTGTTTGTTGAAGACAGTTTGCTCACTATCGACTCACGTCGCGCTAAAAGAGCACTGCGCGACTGTTGATTGGCTCTCCAGCTGCCCTATCCCCAGCAGCAGTGAGGAGAAAACTCTGCTTCCATTTCCTCCCACGGGGACTCGGTGGTCTGAAACTGGATCCCCCGTCTCCAGTTCTACCTGAGGGAGACGGGCACCTCGATACTAATCAATTATTGCAACTGTCTGAAGGCAGCGTTCACTCCGATTGCACCCAACGCCATTACATGCTTTTTTGGCACTAACCTAACAGAATTTGAATGCACAATGCTGTGTAAGTGAAGAATGTCAAATGAACTGAATCGTCTTTATTTATTAAATAATAGTCTAAGAAAAGTCGTTCCTCAATTGAAAATTAATGATTAGATAGACGATTCTTACGCGTAACAGATAATCATGCATTTGCTACACAGTTATTTGCACTCTGCCTGGCTTGTGCCATTGTCAAGGGCACACGCTGTGCGCAAGGTCTAGATGCGCGCAAAGATATTTGGAGTCCCGTTAAAAACAATCAGCCTCTCGAGCTTGTAAGATAACCTAGTGCTAGTCACTAGATAAGTAGCGCCCCCGGCTTTTCAAACTGTGCGACCGAACATGCGAGACCGGTCGAATCTCTGAAATGGCGCTGCATGGTTACACAAAGACTGTGATGCATTTATTTACAAGAAACCTGAGCCGAATCAAAGTTAATATCGACAAATTACCCACTTCAAGTATAACGTCTGCTGTTTATTTGAGTTCCACAAAATCGGTAAAACATCTCGAGCTTGTAAGATAACCTAGTGCTAGTCACTAGATAAGTAGCGCCCCCGGCTTTTCAAACTGTGCGACCGAACATGCGAGACCGGTCGAATCTCTGAAATGGCGCTGCATGGTTACACAAAGACTGTGATGCATTTATTTACAAGAAACCTGAGCCGAATCAAAGTTAATATCGATAAATTACCCACTTCAAGTATAACGTCTGCTGTTTATTTGAGTTCCACAAAATCGGTAAAACAAAAACGAGAAAAATAAATTAACTTTATTAGGCTAGAAAATACATTTAGATGAAAACTTATCGTACTATTTTTTTCTGTTTAGTTTATACTTTTTATTTAGGACAAAAAACATTAAACAAAGCCTGTGGCACTTAAATGATTTGTATTCTATAGGCTCAGAAAGAAATGCATTCTTCCCAGCTCTTTCTTTCTAGTCATCTCTCGGCTCTCTGTACAGTGAAATCTAAAACCGGTGCATTAGTAAATGAGTTCTGTCTTCGTCGAGGTCTTTGCCATCCAGACGCTGTTTTAAGGCATAGATCGCGTTTCTTTATCTTCGTTGAAATCTGCAACCTGACACCACGGCGACGCAAAACTCACAATCACTCACCCAGAATGGAGCACCTCTTTTAATTTAATTTGAGACGCGGCGTTCATTTTAAGACGCTCTTTACGCATGGGGCCGTTAATGTGGACTATACTTAAGGAGCCTCCACTGTTCCCTCTATCTGGCGCTGAAATGATCTTGCAAGCCTCGAGACATTGACATAAAACGAGGACTTAATCTGTTTTAGCCGCCAATCCGTACACCTGTGAAAACAACTCTTTGCCCACTGTCTCTGAAGGGTCAGAGAGGAGCAGGCTAATGAAAGCTGCCCCATCCATCTGTCCCGAAAGATCACCCAAGGCACAAAAAACATTTCAAATGTAAAAGCTAAAGATCTACCACAAATTATTTTCTGGATTTACAAGTTGTTTTAAAATACAACATTTCAGTTTTTTTTTTATTTAGAAAATTCCCAATTTGGGTAATTCACTTTTAAGGTTTTAAAATTATTTGTTTCTTTTTACACAATTAAATAAGAGCACTTAGCCTATCTTACAAAATGACATGGCCTTGTCTGTACACTACATTTATTTTTTAACGTTCATGCGAATATACGGTCTTATTATTCTGACATTCTTATTAGATTAAATCAAGTTTCTTAAGTTGGTAACGATGGTTTTCCAATGGTAACCAATTTTCCATTGCCGTATGTGACTGTAGACTTTATTGAATTTAACGACATTTAGGTCTCTTCGTCAGTAGGGTCAAGTATCAGCTTCAGTGTAACAGCACACGGGCCTGTGATTGACGGCGCTCGGGTTGTCGTAATGTCTCCACCACATTGCGGCGCGCCCCCTCCTTAAACCTCAGAAATCGAAAGGCCGTGCCCGTTCTCAGGCCCTGATCATTTCAAGATGTGCTCTTTTATGGCCTAAAGGCGAGGGTTGGCAAGGTCGACGCTAACTCCTGCACACATACCAATGGTAAACACACCATAAACTGCTTCCCTCAAAAAGACATCACGGTAAGCTATACATTGGATAACAATGAGGTCATTCTCTTAAAGTATGTTTCAGTCATGTCCATAACTCTCCAGACGTATTAAAGGAATAGCTCAAACGCAGAACGCTATTAAACCAGCAATAATTCCGTTAGTAAACACCTTATTCTTATTTTTTAGCAGTTTGAGAGAAAGATTTTTAACATGCACGTTCTATTAAAGCGCCATTATTGATTAACATCAGAGTCCAAAGAGTAGACAAAAACTGATTGCAAATAAATAAATAAAAGCAACTGGCAAATGTTGGTGTAACAAGAGAATCAAAGAAGGTTGCAGCTTAAAGGACTTGTACATTTAATGAAGTCATAGGGTGAATTAAGCTAATCTGGGTTTTAAAAAGAGGGACATTGGGGAATAATGTGACACTTATACTTTGTACTCTGTATATGTTCCTTTATGTTGTGATATGGTAAGTTACGACATTGCTGATCTGACATAATGAGGGTAACAATCCCTGAGTCAACTGCAGAAATGTCAAAAATGCCCCATGATTGCAAACCCCCCAATGGATCATGAAAATGGATGGATAATGGATTATAAACTAATGGGCTTTCACAGTTCACCCTGACAAAAACATCGAGTAAATTTACTTAATTTTTGTTTTGAAAGTTTTTGCACGCATATTTTTTTTAAGTAAAATATAAGTATGGAATTAAGTCAAATCTACTTAACTAAGTTATACAGTCGTGGTCAGAATTAGCGATTATTTCACATAAATCTAACCTTTCATTGGAGAATAAGAATTTAAAATGGGGGGAAATATCATTATGACATAAAAGTTTTTCTCGAATACACATTGGACACAATTAACGGCACCCTTTTATTCAATGCTTTTTGAAACCTCCATTTAATAACAGCTCTGAGTTTTCTCCTATAATGCCTGATGAGGTTAGAGAGCACCCGACAAGAGATCAGAGACAATTCCTTCTTCCAGAATCTCTCCAGACCCTTCAGATTCCCAGCTCCATGATGGGACTGTACTTAAGGAGCCTCCACTGTTCCCTCTATCTGGCGCTGACATGATCTTGCAAGCCTCGAGACATTAAAACGAGGACTTAATCGGTTTTAGCAGCCAATCCGCATACACCTGTGAAAACAACGTTTTGCCCACTGTCTCTGAAGGGTCAGAGAGGAGCAGGCTAATGAAAGCTGCCCCATCCATCTGTCCCGAAAGATCACCCAAGGCACAAAAAACATTTCAAATGTAAAAGCTAAAGATCTACCACAAATTATTTTCTGGATTTACAAGTTGTTTTAAAATACAACATTTCAGTTTTTTTTTTATTTAGAAAATTCCCAATTTGGGTAATTCACTTTTAAGGTTTTAAAATTATTTGTTTCTTTTTACACAATTAAATAAGAGCACTTAGCCTATCTTACAAAATGACATGGCCTTGTCTGTACACTACATTTATTTTTTAACGTTCATGCGAATATACGGTCTTATTATTCTGACATTCTTATTAGATTAAATCAAGTTTCTTAAGTTGGTAACGATGGTTTTCCAATGGTAACCAATTTTCCATTGCCGTATGTGACTGTAGACTTTATTGAATTTAACGACATTTAGGTCTCTTCGTCAGTAGGGTCAAGTATCAGCTTCAGTGTAACAGCACACGGGCCTGTGATTGACGGCGCTCGGGTTGTCGTAATGTCTCCACCACATTGCGGCGCGCCCCCTCCTTAAACCTCAGAAATCGAAAGGCCGTGCCCGTTCTCAGGCCCTGATCATTTCAAGATGTGCTCTTTTATGGCCTAAAGGCGAGGGTTGGCAAGGTCGACGCTAACTCCTGCACACATACCAATGGTAAACACACCATAAACTGCTTCCCTCAAAAAGACATCACGGTAAGCTATACATTGGATAACAATGAGGTCATTCTCTTAAAGTATGTTTCAGTCATGTCCATAACTCTCCAGACGTATTAAAGGAATAGCTCAAACGCAGAACGCTATTAAACCAGCAATAATTCCGTTAGTAAACACCTTATTCTTATTTTTTAGCAGTTTGAGAGAAAGATTTTTAACATGCACGTTCTATTAAAGCGCCATTATTGATTAACATCAGAGTCCAAAGAGTAGACAAAAACTGATTGCAAATAAATAAATAAATAAATAAAAGCAACTGGCAAATCTTGGTGTAACAAGAGAATCAAAGAAGGTTGCAGCTTAAAGGACTTGTACATTTAATGAAGTCATAGGGTGAATTAAGCTAATCTGGGTTTAAAAAAGAGGGACATTGGGGAATAATGTGACACTTATACTTTGTACGCTGTATATGTTCCTTTATGTTGTGATATGGTAAGTTACGACATTGCTGATCTGACATAATGAGGGTAACAATCCCTGAGTCAACTGCAGAAATGTCAAAAATGCCCCATGATTGCAAGCCCCCCAATGGATCATGAAAATGGATGGATAATGGATTATAAACTAATGGGCTTTCACAGTTCATCCTGACAAAAACATCGAGTAAATTTACTTAATTTTTGTTTTGAAAGTTTTTGCACGCATATTTTTTTTAAGTAAAATATAAGTATGGAATTAAGTCAAATCTACTTAACTAAGTTATACAGTCGTGGTCAGAATTAGCGATTATTTCACATAAATCTAACCTTTCATTGGAGAATAAGAATTTAAAATGGGGGGAAATATCATTATGACATAAAAGTTTTTCTCGAATACACATTGGACACAATTAACGGCACCCTTTTATTCAATGCTTTTTGAAACCTCCATTTAATAACAGCTCTGAGTTTTCTCCTATAATGCCTGATGAGGTTAGAGAGCACCCGACAAGAGATCAGAGACAATTCCTTCTTCCAGAATCTCTCCAGACCCTTCAGATTCCCAGCTCCATGATGGTGCTTCTCCTCTTCAGTTCACCACACTCATTTTCTATAGGGTTCAGGTCAGAGGACTGGAATGGCCACAGCAGAAGCTTGGTTTTGTGCCCAGTGACCCATTTTTGTGTTGTTTTTAAGGTTTGTGTTTGGATTATTGTCCGGTTGGAAGATCCAAACATGGCCCATTATAAGATTTCTAACAGAGTCAGTCACTT
>NW_015505290.1:1172247-1202044 GCF_001515645.1 Sinocyclocheilus grahami | reverse complement strand
CCTGATGGTGGAAATGGGAATTTTCACTGCTCTAGCTCTTTTCTTAAAGTCACTTCACTAATTTGTGAAGCTCAATTATCTTTTGCTGCACATCAGAAATATATTCTTTGGTTTTTCTCATTGTGATGGATGATTAAGGGAATTTGGCCTTTGTTTTCCCTCCTATTTATATTCCTGTGAAACAGGAAGCCATTGCTGGATAATTTCATGTTCATAATCACCCTGCTATGCTCAAAATTGTAAATATGAATGGCAATATACTTCACAGATATTTTACTCATAAAAATTTCTAGGGGTGCCAATAATTATGTCCAACGTGTATTTGAGAAAAAAAAAATTCATAATGAGATTTTCCCCCATTTTCAATTGTTTTAGTTCAATGAAAGGTTAGATATTTGTGAATTTAAAAAAAATAAAAGATCAAAATGATTAACAATGCAGATTTATTTTCACAGCCTTCTTTGATCATATTTACCAAGGATGCCAATAATTCTGACCACGACTGTATAAAATTAGCAAAGGAAATAAGTACATTTAACATGGGCAGCCTGTTAGAGTTAGATGAGTAATTTCTACTTAATTATTTTAATACTCAGTATATTTCTCTCAGTCACAGCATGTAAACTTTACTCTAACAACATAGCACTGAAAAAATGGCATTAAAGCATGTGGTTCACTTACAAACATGTTTGTTAGCAAGTAGACAACTCTTTTTTCTTTTCAAGGTAATATGTTGACCCAAAGTAGGTTTTATCCTAATGAACACTGAGACCTCAATACTTGGCACATGATACACAATGACGGTAACAATCAGTGAATAGTGTTTGAATATGAATGGGTCATTTTAAATAGAAAATGAACTCTAGATGTCACAAAACAGCAAGTTACTAAACCTAACAACAAAAGTAACCATAAAACAGTGTAAATACATCTCGAAAACAGCAAAAAAAATTAACCTTATTAATTATTCATGCCCAAGTGCAGGATGGGAACAATGGGATTGTGACTTTGATATTTACTTAAACAATCTTTGTAAAAAATAACAAACAATTCCAAGTAAAATAAAGTTCAAACTTTAAATTCTACAAGCTAAAAGTGAGTACTAATATTGAATTTTCTCTTTTTTTTAAATTCTTGCCTGAACTAAATTATTTAATGTAGAAATTACATTTGTTTTTCTGTATTATTTACTTCACCACAAAATCTTTTTTTATCAGTGCATCATTCAATTTATGATGCAAACATTTCATGGATAATGTTCGCTTTAAGGTCTATTCTGTATAAAGTCATTATTTATAGCTTTAGCAATATTCTCCTGGGAACCAGTAATTCTTGAAAACATGAGTTTTTGTGCATTTCTCTGAGATTGTGCATGCTTAAATGTGACTGCACAACTTAAAGAAGTTATCATAGGATTTTCCGAGATACCAAATATTTGAGGCTTAGGCCATGGCACCTTCCTCCTCTTGGTTTATAAAAATATGAAAACCTTTATTATATCTATACCTATATTATTTTTTACTTCTTTACTTTTACTTTGTATTTTTTCCCCAGATTGTTTCTTGTTTTCTAAGCAGAGTTTAATTTCACTGTATAAGAAAGACATAGATTTTTTTTATTGTGTCCTCAGCAGAGGACATTAGGACTGTGTGTGTGTGTGTGTGTGTGTTCATCTCCTGGGGAGACACTACAGATTAATTACATAGCCTACTATTTAAAAAATGTTCCTATGAAATAAGATACTTCTATGAAACTTATTTCGGTATTATTTGTATTAGTTGCTGCTAAAATCATGTTATTATAAAAAAAGACATTGTGTAAGGTTGTGAACGCCAACTTTTTATAACCAATGTAAAATAAATCATAAATAAATAAAATCATTATATTATCATTCATATATAATCATTATATTATATTATTATAAATGTCTTGTTTTATGCCGTACCATTATATATAATTTCTTTTTTTACAACAGTTATTTTGTCATATGTTTATTAAGCCCCAAACACTATAATGAAAAAATAAACAAACAAATAAATAAATAAATAAAAAAGGGGTTTTGGCTGGGTCTCAGTATATGACATACTGGACATTCATGATGTGAAGAGTTCAGATGCAAAAGCCTCTAAGTGCCATCTGAAATTTTCGTATAAATTAGGCATTTTTATCAGGCTGCTATGTTTAGGTTCAGTAATTTTACTCTAATGGCAATGTATAGGTCCTTTTCTATGCAATTAAAGTGAAATAACTGAACATAAATATAGGAGCCTGATAAAAATGCCCATTTTAGAAGAAGATTTCAGACGGCATTTAGAGGCTTTTGCATCTGAACTCTTCATGTGAACATAATTTTTTTAGTCACTTTGCTATTGTCTTTTCCTAATTCTTATCAGAAACTTCACTGATAATGATCAGTTCCCTGCAGTTATTTCAGAAATTTGCCTCAAGAAGTAGCTCCACATGTTGTCTGCATGAGAGCTTGTAATAGAACACATTTTTTTCCCTTTTCACTAGTATTTTATTTTGAGAGTTGTGTTTTTATGTGTGGTGGTATCAAGTCTTTGCTTTCACTACACCCTCATCAGCATTCATTTCTATATTTTGCTCCTGAGATAAAGTTTGCAAAGCCACAGAAGACCTAGACCAGAAAGCTCTCAATACAGCATTTAAAAATGGTTTATGAGCATCCCTTACATTTAATGGACTATTGACATTGAAGTCATCCAGCACTGCCCCCTGCTGGTTTGGATGTTTTAAGTTGCCAGAAGTAAAATAAATAAATAAATAATAATAATAATTTATTGTCATCAACATTTTGCAATAACAATATAAATATTTTAAATAATAATAAATATTTATATAATTTCTGTTTTTACTATGAGTGTGACAATGTGCACAAACCTGTCTCTCAAAAACTTCAGAATCCTCAGAAATAACAATGTTCACTCAGTATTTTCATAAAACAAACCTTAAACATAGCCCTAAAGATTTTTGTTCTCTTGATTAAAGAGGGGTTGTACAGAAGTGATGGGTCTTAGACCCAGTTGCCCCTTGACTTCACATTAGCACAGAGTATAGTGCTGTGGCGCAGTGGGCATGAGGGTCCGGTTACATGTGCTTCACAGTCTGCTGTGCTTCACTAAATGTCACACTTTGAAACCTCTGGAAAAAGTCAGGGGTCAGGCTCTTTAATAACCCCACTTCTGCAGGGTTCCTCCTTTTTTATGAGCTGTCTTTTCCAGAATTTATGAACATCTTCATTGTTTTTAAAAACACATTCTGAAAATTGGTGTCTTGTGGAGTGTGTATCTATTATTACTTCCTTCATATCTGCTAAACCATTAAAAAAAAATTATAATTTTGATGTACTTTTCTCATATGCAATATTTGGTTGACTTCATTCACACTGAATGACCGTTCCTTGTACTTTACATTCTTTTGGTGAAACTGGAGATCGAATTAAAAGGAAGGTGTTTTTCTTCTCTTCTGTGCCTTTTGTTATAAAGGATGAAAAGCTCTTTAAGGTCGCCCAATAAACCATCCCATTCACGGTACAAGGAGATGGAGTGACGTATTTTGTATTTAAATAATACAAAAACGCAACATAACACCGCTTCCCATGAAACGCACAGTGACATATAGTCTGCCAAGGGGAAATAGGGGACATGAAACACACATGTCCCTTTTTCTTGCACCCACCAGTTCTTTGCTCAAAGCCACAGACAATAGTGCTTTCTTAATCTTCAGTATTCCAGGAGGCGCCATCTGATACCTGGCAATCAGCTAATCTGGTGCCCTAGGCGACAGGGTCACCTTTGGGCAGGTAACAATAGATTCTTTACCCAATGTGCTTTTTTGTCTCCTCCTTTGTGCGAGGGAGCAAATCCTACCTGGGCGCCATTCAATTAGCGCTGACTCACACGGACTGGTGTAGACAACTGTGTCAAGAGATGGAAATGTTCCCACGCCAGTAAATTGACTTTGGCTCCTACTTTCACACTTTTATGAGCAATCAAAGTTTGTATAAATACCTGTCTCATTAATTTAATTACCTGCTGTCTTATTGCATTATACACTACAATATCTAGATATGGAAGAACAGAGAATGTCCTGTTTAGTAATACTAAGAAGAGAGTATATATCTTTCATCACCCTTTCATAATCTACCTAATGATGAGCCTGCGTTTTGCCATAGAGTTCGAGTCAAAAGCCTATCCTTGCTAGATCATGTGAGGACGGTTCAGGAAATCTAATAAGGATATGTAACTTCTCCTCGTATACTCTGGCTTTTTGGATGACCTTTACTTTGAGTAATGTCATGACAGGTACCATATGACACTTTAAGAGTGAGCGGGGCTTATTCAGCTGGCAGGCTTTGGCTAGAGATCACAGAGGACGCCCCTGGTGAGAACACAAGCTTGATCTCCACCATGCTGCATATGTGTTCGTCCATGCATTAGTAATGTCTGAGATCACCGCCAGCCATCCAGGGGGTCCAAGTTGTAGCCTGATCTGGTTAAATGGATAGCGTCTTGGATGTCCTTTAGACAGACATCACGCCTGCCATTGGTTAAAAACATATAGCTGACTTACCTGGTGCTTCCAACAAGAGATGATTCATTGAAAGTGATGTCATTCCCTTTACTTATTGAATTATCAGGCTTAGGACTCTAATGTGAAACTCCGGTGTCAGTGACATAGACGACACTTGGATCATTCATTATATATGTACAAATATAAATATTTAATAGGGTGGAAGGGTTTAGAAAAATAGGTTTCTTTCAAGCAGGACTGACGTTTTAAGGTTTCTTGTGGTTCTTGCAGTATGTACAGAGCTCATGTTTGGTGTAAAGGTGCAGTCACATTAGCAAAATTTCATGGCTGAAAAGATGCCAATTTGTATATTATGCACAGCTCACACAGAAGTCCCTTTCAAACCAAGCAGCTTGCTGTTGGTAAACAAATTTGCATGACTAACTTGAACCTGTTGCGAAATCGGTGCAAGGAATCTTTCTACCTCATGCAAAATTCCCAATTCGAATTGAAATTCTTACTGTAATTTGCTCATGAAAATTTGCAGAACTACTGTAAATGTGACCGCAACTTATGAATATTTATCTTGCCCTACAAAGCTCACAGAATTCAGCGCCGGGCATTGTCTAATGCTAAAGGAAATGAAAAACACGTCCAAATCATTGTAAAACAGTTGTCACACAAATAAACAAAAACAAACACTTGTACTTCAGTTATTCCTGATGAATTCTTGCAAACAAATGGCTTGTTTTCTAGCCTAGCTTCCTGGTATATTAACAGTTTATGAGGAAGGCACATGTGACCAGTTGCACTATATGGTCAAGATTATATACTTAAAAGTCCACATTGGGATGCGTAGAAAGAGTGTGAATCAAAAATTCTGTAACATAAAAGTCCAAACATAACAAAATAACCTTTATCAAATTTGCATCGTCACACTCAAAGAATTTAAATACAAAAGACCATAAACAACAACAAAAAACGCATCTGTGCTTCAATAAAATCTAGTTAAAAGAAAACAATCACTATAAAGCTGCATTTTTTGATTCAGAGCACATTTGTGCTTTTTAACTGGTCTTTTCGTGCACTTTTTTATGAGGTGAGAGTAAAGACAGTGCATGTAAATAATCTTCAGAAGGTCAGTGTATTGCCTGGTACATTCTGCAGCCCTCTTAGTGCAAGTTGGGATATCTGAGGACAGGAAGGCACTGTTCGCATTTTATATCCATCATCAGGGTTCATTTGAAAATGATTTGTGCTTACAGGGTCCGTAAGGGCAAAATGCGGCGCCACAAAACCAGTGAAATGCAGCTCTTCATTGCTAATGATATCATCATAGGTCACTTCCATCATCGTCCATCTGTACAGTCTGCAGCTTGGCCAGCTCTTTCCCTTCCATGTCCAGATCCCCACAAACAACCCTGACTGGGCCTTCTCCTGCCCTAGACACAACTTGCAGGCTGTTGGGCAGCTGAACATCTTGAGACCTGTAGTCTGAAGACAGGGTTACACTGTCCTCTTGGATGCCACTTCCAGCTTGATTCAGAGTGTGGTGTACCTCGGTGCCCAAGAGGGCAGAGGTGACCGTGGCTGTGACGGTAGGGGGAAGTGAACCACCGGTAGAGGAAGAAGAGAGGAAAAGGGAGGCTGTGTAGCCCAGGTTGCTGCCTTGGTCCAGGGGCATTTCAGGAGGATAAGTGTAGCTTCCAGACACATCCAAAGGCTCCTGCTTCACAGTCTGGGTGTAAAGCAGGGTTTGGGAGTCACTGACCACGTTCCCCAAAGGAGCAGAGCCTGCATGGGGGATAAAGAAGAAGATCCAGTTCAGTAAAGGTAGCTCTCCATGTCTAGTAAGCTTTATAAATTATTGAATATATGCGATGTCACACTCTCAATTTGAGTCAGAAGTTACAGTGAGTTGTTTGTGGAGAAATGCAATTAAAGCAGTTAAAATTTTTTTTTAACTTTGATATATATTGTTTCAGATGCACATTATGTTGTTTATGACAAAGTCTCAGATTTCGCAAAATTTTTGAAGCTCTTTGATGTAGCGTAACTGATCGCTGTATCCGCCTCAAACTGCAGCACAGAGCACATGTGAACTGCTCTTCCGCTTTACTAAACTTTATAGCACTAAATAAACATGAATGAACATCAGAAGGTATGTTAAAACAACTTACTGAAATATATAATCTCTCATGTAATAGCTCAATCAGTGTTTCAACCACGGAAGAGGTCAATAAAACAGTTTGTGAACATGTCACATGTTTACCTCAGGAAAGTCACTAAGTGTCCATAGCTAGTAGTTAGCAAGAAAAAATTATTTAAGGGAAAAGCATATTGCAAAATATTACAAATGCATTATATTTTACATAACATTTCATTGAGGAATTAATTATTTTATGTATGTCTGAATACATCTAATTCTGTAAAAAAAATTTGTAATCTTTAGAGGCTATTTTCTCAGAAAGGGGAGCTAATGTATTATATTTCATATTATGTAGAAACATAATAATTAAATCATATTTTATGTATGTTCGAATACATCTAATTCTGTCAAAAATGTAAGTTTATAATCTTTAGAGGCTATTTTCTCGCAAAGGGTAGCTAATGTATTATATTTCATATTATGCAGAGAAATAATAATTAAATCATTAGAAAGCAGAGACTTTCCTTTTTGATTCATTGCCTAAAACTGAAAACTTCAAGTTCAAATCATCTCCAAAGCAAATGATGGAGCTGCTCGCATATCATGCTGTACTTTAAGGTAACCCTAAACACTTTGGCCTGGACATCAACCCTTTCCAGGTTAATACTATGTTCTTTCCTTTTAGTTGGCAATAGCTGCTTGTAACAACTCAATTGAGAATGGATGAGAGAGAAAGGACAGAGCGTGAAGGTGTGATCTGTTTATCCAGATGGGACTCCTTCGTTGTTATCTCAAGAGGTTTGCTTCTGTCCCTCTCTGTTTCTTTTATTTCATTCTTTCGGTCAATATCTCTTTGTACCTCTCTTGCTTCTTTTCTTCAGAACTTTTCTAGTGAACTGCAAAATGAAACACCTTTTTTCATTTTCTGTTTGCGGTTAGACTTGCTATGATTTCCTTGTAACTCTAGAATGTGGTTCTTGGCACGTCTCTTGCAGTGACAGCCTCTGGCTTTCGGCCAGACACTTTTCTTCCATTAGGCTTGCACAAATGTCTGATAAATAATCACAGCGCCCAAACCCCTCCTCCCCCTCTCCATACTCGCTCACTTTCTGAAACTAGAACCAAGTTTTCTTTAGCTTCCTGCAGACATTGCTTGTGGGAGAGGGTTGTTGTATAGAGGGGTTCAGGAATATATTTTCTTTCCATCTGACTTATACGGTTTACTCAGTCCCCTTTTGTCATCTGGACGACTATGCAGAAGAAAAATCTGAAACCATATCTCGCAAGTTTTGACTTCATAGGCAAAATGGTGCTGCAAGGAAATTTCTATTGTTTCTTTTTTATTTGTGAGGCACTGGAGATCAAAGTTTATGTTTTATTGAAATGCCTTAAAAATTATGGGCACAAGGAAACATGGTTTTGGCTAAACAATTTTAATATCGTCTTTTTTTTTGCTGGATCGTTTGGGCTCAACTGTTTTCCTTCTAAATCAAAAGTTCAGCCAGGGGTGGGTTTGTTTTTATGTGGCTCGTAAACTGCATATTAAAGGATAAAACAGACGAGCGAGAGAGGAGCAGAACGCAGCTAGCCTTGCTGTTATTGATGTGGCCATAAAATATTCATGGAAAGAACCATTAGTGAGTGGTTAGGGCCATGGAGGGGAGGTGGGGACCGTGTTGAGAGACTGCGTCTGGTATGATCCTCTAGCCAGTTGACCTGGACCCCCACATGCCTCTCACAACTTCACCCACAATGCACTCCAACTGCCCGTGACCCACAAGGCTTTCTTGCAAAACCTCTGCTCTTTTGCACTGAGCTCTGCGGTCACTTTTGGCAAGCTTAACCACATAAATGTTCGGTCACAGTATTCTCCAAAGTGATGATGTAATTACTCTGGCTCTCATGAGCTCACTAGAAGTGCTCGGACTACTTTAGATATTGTTGTTATTGTATCTTCAGAGACATATGCTTGAGCGCAGAGGCGCAAATCAGCCATTTTGAACTGGAAGTGTCAGGAAAACATTATGTATATACCCAATTTACAGAAAGAAATAACCCAAAAATGTATCATTTGGTCATTATTAATTACTCACTCTCGTGTTGTTCCAAATCTGTATGCTGACAAAAGCCCATTAAACAAAAGTTAATGGTATCCAAAACAACAGTGAACCCAATGACATTTATTATATACACAAAACATCTTATTTTGTGTTCTGTAGAAGAAAGTAAGTCATACAGGTTTGGAAGAACATGAAAGTTAATGAATTCTGACAGATTTTTGGGTAAACTGTCCCAATATACAGTATCTAATAAATGGCCTCCTACCGTGAGTGGATGATGTTGTGGATGGGAGCAGCATTAAAGGAGGAAGCCCCATGGTGGTTTCACTTCCAGGGAGATTGACCACACTGTAACTGCTGAGATGAAGGCCTCCTGAGGTAGTGGATGGAGTGGAGGGGGCCGAAGCGAAGGAGACCACTGAAGAAATGACTCCATCTTCAGCATTGGAAACCAGAGTCTGCATGGCCTCCAGCTTTCCAGAGGCAGTTTCAGAAACCCCCATTGAGAACGGAGCATAAGACACACAAGACCCACCTAACAGCCTCTCCTGACTGTGATGGGAGACCCTCTGGGGATCAAAGGTCAAGAAATGGCCACTCGTGGCGCCAAGTCCATTCAGGAGAGCATTGCTACTGTGTGACTGAACGTAGGCTCCACCGTTGATGTAGTGAGCATTCACACTTGCTAGATCACCGTTAAAACTCATTCCTCCAGCTAGGTGTGCAGGCATTTTGACATCTCCAATTTGTTGGATGACTGTGGTTCCTCCATCCGAGTAAACTGTAGGGGGGGCTGTTCCGTGTGCGACTGAGCTAGAAGAGCCGCTAGAGAGGGGACGTGGTGACAAGTCCTCCTGGCCTTTACTGGACTCATCTTCTGTACTGTGATTGCCATCTGACTCACTGAAAAAATACAAAAATGTTAAGAAACAGACCAAAGGTTTATTTTATTGCTTTGGTGCTAAAAAAAATTGTGTTTGGCATGAGATCTTGCTTGTTGAAGTAACATGAAATAAAATGAATTTATTTTGTTCATTTTGAATTGTTGCAGTGTGCTACATATTAATTGAAGAACTTTCACTAAATTTACTAACAGTAAATAGTATTAAAATGCCCATAATCATTTGAAAATCTATCTGGCAAACTGGTAAACCCGTGTACTTTAAATCTGTCAAAAAAAGTCATTTTCCATTTGATTTCTTGTTTATTTGTTTCTCTCATAATCAGCGAATTAAAAATACTTTGGAATTTCACAATGAAGAAAGTGTGTACTAAGGCATGCCACTAACTGCTTTATCGGTAGCATTATATGCACTTGTGTTGAAACACTTTAGGAAATAAACTTTATAAACCAGCTGTCCAATTTTAAAGCACATTGCAATCACAAATACTATTAAAGTCGACCTCTTGTGCGCTTCTAAAAGCAGACCGCTAAAATAAAAATTATTTTCTGTAAATATCTCAGTCATCAATTCTAAAGTGGACCTCTTGCCCCCCGGGGTCAAAAATCAGATAAAAGGATCTGAGCTCTTGGAGGCATTTGGTGGGTCTCTTTACAGACTATGACAGCTGCGGGTGCATCGTTCACAGTGACTCGAGCGGCCAAGCCGCATCTATACAAAGATCTTATTGACATGACAAGCCGTTGGTCTTTTCTCGTCCAAAGAGCTTCCATAAGGAGTTCATGGACATCTTCGTTCAAACAATGAGTAATTATCTTTGTCAGGGTTTGACAGTGCAACATCAAAGCAGCGCTTACCCTTGACGCACACGGAAAAGCCTGACCACCCTTATTTACGAGTCTCAAGATTTATTATTTATGATAGAAGCAGCATTTTTGCGGGCATAATGGTTAAGTGTTATTTCCACCGCAGTTTGAAACTCTGAACGATCTGCAAGCAAAAGTTTACAAATACAGAGCTGCTTCTTATCTGCCTCAGATGCCTCAAGCTGTGAAGAGGATTTTGGCCACGTCAGGAGATTGAGTGCAGATCTCTCTGACTGATTATCAGGGTGGGACAATGGCTTTAAAATCCAGAAACAAACATAGACAATGGCTATGGTAATGTAATGGCTGATCATATCTAAAGTAAAACTAGGGTCTGTTGGGGTTGTATTTGAAAGCAGCAACATGTCCGTTAAAATGTTTGTCAGGTCTTTGTTTTGCTTATCCAATTAATGTGACCCTTTTAATTAAATTGGCCAATTTATGAAATGTCTACATCGTTAAAAGAGGCTTGAGCTGAACTAACAACTCAAAATGCGGGAAAGAAGAACTTTTAAAGCAATTCTTCAAATAGCCCTTTCTACTTAAAAATGTACTTTAAAAAAATTGTCTAGACTCATCTGAACAATCCATAGTGCATCATGAACTTTTTAATTTTTAAAGTACCATAATCAACTCAAGAAGCCAACATGGCTTTAAATAAGAAAATGATTCTTTGATGAGCCGAAGAACCTTTATTTTTAAGAGTAAACGCTTCATGGTCTCCACGTTCTTCTAAACTGCACCTCATTGAAGCGCTCCAAGCTTCCTATTTCAAAACATTGGTGAAACGTGTCCTCCGTTCGCTCTCGCGCATTCCATCATACGTTTTCCGCTCTCGATTAACGATTTAAATATAACTGCGGCTTACCTTTTTGACTGCGCCTCGGATGGATTTCTGTCTCTCTGCCTCCTGTTTTTGAACCAGTTGCTGACCTGCGTCAGAGAAAGTCCTGTCATTTTGGCCATATTTCGTTTCTCGGCTGGAGATGGGTACCGGTTCTGCTTGTACATATCCTTCAGCGCGTTCCTAGACCTCTCTTTGAAACAATACACGGTCTCCTCTCCGTCCCAGATAGTCCGAGGCAGCGGATATTTCCTGCGTAAGCGATACTTGTCCACGGCACCCAGCGGTCTGCCCCGCGCCTTCTCCGCTTCGATGTAGCGCGCCTTGTACCACATATCCTGCAGAGACGAGTGGTTTGGCGGACTGAAACTGTGGTTCTCCAGAATGCAGTAGAGCTCTTGGTAGCGGGCCTGGTGAAACGCGACTATCGCTTGCGCTTTCAGGATGCTCTCGTTCCCTCGCAGCAGGTCACTCTGCGGCAGTGACCAGAGGAACCTGGCCAGGCGCTCCACGTTCCCACCCTGCAGCAGCGCTTCGCAGACGCATGCGACCTGCTCGGGGGAGAAGGCCAGGGAGGCCGGTGAGCCGTCCAAAAGTTCGGCATTCTCCATCGGCAACTCCGCGGGGTCCAGCACTGACAGCTTGACACTCCCACGATTCTCCCTCTTGATCTCATCGGCACTAAAGACCTCGCTTGAGGAAGAAGACATTTTGAGCGTGTCCTGATAAGTCACTCCTCTGGGTTTCAGGCAGCACATCAGGCGATCGGGTTTCGCCCCTCCATCCAAGCACGATCAGGTATCTGGCCGCTGTGTGGTGTGGATAAGATCTGGCGTCCCCCGTTCCACCACAAGTTTAACTCCACAGCCCACGTTGGAAAGGAGTCCAAGTCCTGAGCGCATTTTGATTCGCCGCTCTGCCCCTGCGGGGAGGAGCGACTGGGATGTGAAGATAAATGTTTGCGCTGGGAACGTCCATCAAGCGTGCGGTGGGAACGCGGGTACCTGCGAAAGGTAATGCAGGCTGCACTACGTCCACAATACACGCACGAGATTTCACATTTTCAAATGTACAAAATAGTTTCTTCCTTGTGTCATCACTCAGTAGTTACGCCAAGTAATTGCCAAAAACATGCCTTCTCTTGAAGAGAACAGCATACATTTTTTTAAATGACTAATTATATGCTAATTGATGAGATCATTGCTTGACCATCACCTTCCAGAGGTTATAGTCGAAGTTATAAGGCACTATGTAAAATATAAAGGATTTACAGTTGAAAACAAACTTTGAGATATAAAAAGAGTCAAATTAATGTCATGATGATCATGAAGATTAAATGACTGGTATCATCTGAATAAGCAGATTGTCTTGTTTAGTGATATAAAGCATCCAGCTTTTACTAGCTTTCATCCATATGTTTAAAATACAAATATCATGAGCAGATGGGGAGGGTTGTAATATTTTCCATTTGCTTGTCTATATTTGCCACAGTCGTATGACTCACACACAAAATGTAAGGTTTTTAACATTTTTAGCATTTTTACATTTTGATTTTTAACATTATTTTTCCAAAGTACTTCAATTTATAGCAGATACATATGGGAATAATATATCAAAGTTTGAAAAACATAGCAAAAAAACAAGAAGTTTCAGTGACTGAAACAAAATGTGCTGCAACACTCTTCTATTTGACATTTTTGTCTGAGCCAATTCATTGCTTAATTTCATCAGCAGATTGTCTTGTTTAGTGATATAAAGCATCCAGCTTTTACTAGCTTTCATCCATATGTTTAAAATACAAATATCATGAGCAGATGGGGAGGGTTGTAATATTTTCCATTTGCTTGTCTATATTTGCCACAGTCGTATGACTCACACACAAAATGTAAGGTTTTTAACATTTTTAGCATTTTTACATTTTGATTTTTAACATTATTTTTCCAAAGTACTTCAATTTATAGCAGATACATATGGGAATAATATATCAAAGTTTGAAAAACATAGCAAAAAACAAGAAGTTTCAGTGACTGAAACAAAATGTGCTGCAACACTCTTCTATTTGACATTTTTGTCTGAGCCAATTCATTGCTTAATTTCATTATGTATGTTTACATACATTTTGGAGAGATTAACCATTATTGTCTAGAAAGCTTCACCTTCAAGAAAGAAATAATAGCTAAATGCAAAGCTATTTGGTCATCTATTGTTTTGCAGGTTGTATAAGTAGCAGATTTTCTGAATCTCAAATGTAGCCCTGCGACTCTTCCAACTGTTTATGTCTGTCCATTTGTCAGACAGGCACTGACAATCTGCCTCTTGATTGCACTCTTTTTTTCAGTTTGTCATGCTGTTTACTGGAAACCGAAGGTCTGAAGGGGAGCCAGCAAATGCAACAGCTGAGAGGAGGCCCCAGAAGCCTCTCACAAAAGCAGAGGGAAGTTTGACGTGATTGCATCCCTAAAATTAAACCCAGCACAAACAGAATACATGGCAGCAGCTCTGGGCACAACCCTGCATTCACATGCTCTTTGGTATGATGGTGGCACATAGGTACGTAGGTATCAGACTCTATACTAGTCAGTGATTATAGAAGCCAATGCCTGTCCCTGGGGAAAGGCAGTAAACTATGTCTCTCTTCAGCCCTATCAGGAATGGACTAATGATGAGAGTTGTCATGAAGCTATGTTATTGTGTGTTACAAACATCAGGATAAGACCTCTATGTAACCTTGGGAGGAGTGCACAGCTGTAATGGCCACATTCATGCCTTTATCCCTTAAATTCCCAGTTTAGATTAGGTGAAGTGTTGCCTGTTGTTGTGGGCATGGCTTTTAGCAGATAAATGGTTTAAATTGCCTGTTAGAAACCATTAGAGACAATGATTTAGTGGGGGCTTTTTTGTCCTGCTAAATATTCTAAAGCATCATCATTTTCACTTTGTCAAGTTTGTTGTAGCTATACAAACTTAAATTTTCCTAATTTCTCTTTAAAATTATGTTATGTTTTCATCATTCAGGGTATGATGAAAGTTTGTGATATGAAGCGTTCATTACAATCAATCATTGTCACCAGAGCTGCACATATGTGCACACTCCTAAATTTTTACATGATTTATGTTTTACATGCTTTTTTACTCCTATTGTTAGTTTCTGGACACTGGCTTCTTGGGTGGCTTGTGAAGATTTTTCTGGTTGAATCCTTGTGCAAGAGCGGGATGATAAGTTTGTCATAGGGGGCTGGGTGTTGGAATTCAGCTGAGAATTTCCTGCCAATTTAAATCCTCAATATACCTGGAGCTTCAACAGATGATCCAAAGCACATGCAACCAAATCCATCACAATGCTTCAGTCAATTGGCCAAAATACATCAAGCAGAGAGAGCGAGACAGACAAAAGGAATGAAGGACACCCAAAATCTTTTCTCTAAAATGTTTGATCATTTCATTCATTCATTCATTGAGTGATTAAATCATTAATTTTAATTAATTAATTGTTATTTGTTATTATTATTTTTATTGTATATTTATCATATAATAAATATTTATTTACTTATATCGTTAATATTATTATTTTGTATTGTTTTTTATTTATTATTGCTTTTATGTATCCTATTAATTTTTTAAAAATATCAGATCGATCAAAATGACAAAACTCCTAAGTTGGTTTATTTCTTTTTAATATTACATTATATTGTATTTTATTCTTTTTAAATGTATTTTTATTATTGCTTTTATTTATATTATTTATACAAGACTAATCAAATGTCAAAGCTCCTTAGGGGGTTTAGATAATTATGTTAATCATTTGATGAATAACGTTTTATGGTCTTGATGTCAAGGTATAGAGGGTGGATCCCTATTTCTGTAAAATATGTTCACCACCCGCTGTCTGTTTCATTGCTTGTGGCATCTCCACATGTGCGACTCTATGGCCATGAATGAATCCTTTGTGGCACTGCAACTGCACAGAAGCAACCCACCCCAACCTCTTTGCAACCTCCACCCTTCCCTCCATATGTTCCCAATACATCTAAACCTGTGGCCTGGGGGGCTCCCACTAAGCACCTGCCCCTGCCCAGGCTACAATGGGGGCTATTCTTCAGGAAGGATGGATAGTCTAACATTGACGATGACTTGGGAATCTCAGCAAGATATGAGGGAGTGTCCTTTTATAGTTTTTCTGAAGGTGATGTTGTGTGAGAGTGCTGTCTGGGTGCATTTGTATGAGCGTGTGTTTGTCTATGTTCTTTGTGCATCTGTTTGTGCACATCTTTTAGTTTCCCCCATGTCTGGTTTTACCAGTCTTTCAAAGGGGATTTTTTTCAGTTTGTTCACACCAGGCAGTGAGCTGTTATCTGTTAGATCAATGCATGCTAAACGTAGGATAAAATGCCCTTGATTTGACTGTAATGCTGAGTTTAGGATGGAATGTAAGCAAAACGAGCCAGCACAGTCATTTTTTATTCCTTCTGACAGAGGTTTGGCGCATCGTCTTCAGAGATTCTTGTCTTTAAAAATGATCAATTTAACTTGCTTCACAGTTTGAACAGAGTGCAGCTTCCTCACTTCACCAGAAAGGATCTCAACATGACTGTAAGTTTACGACTGAGCGTCCTGATGGTTAAGAAGGTTTAATGAGAATGCCAGGGTCAACAGACACTTTGATGTGGTCGTTGGATATTTTGTATTCATTGGTATAAGCTTGTTCACACAAAGGAAGGTAGGTTTTAATTATATTTCTAATTTTAGAGTAGGGAAGTCCACACCACAGTTATGGTGAAAATGGCACAGAGGAACAATATTGTTGAAATCGGTACATTTACACGACAACACTACTAAGATGGAAAAATTCTCTTTTGCATTTTTGAAACATTTCATGTACAGACAACTACATTGTCAGTCAGTATGTACACGGTTCCCGTTTACACAGATTCATGAAAATGACTAAAAACGCCGTATTATGCATGCCAGACCAGTAGATGGCGATGTCATTTTGTAAAAGAAACAATATGCACCTGTACACATACAAATATCTATAGAGTGAACAGGTAATACACATGTGCATGACAATACTGTTTTCACAAATTAGTTTTTTCGTAGCTTACATGGAGACGGAAACAGTATAATTTTTAAAAACTTGCACTTTTGCAAGTTTGCAGTTTAAAACTGTTTTGTAAAGACTCCATTGTTTGAGAACGATTTTTCCAGCTGATGAACAATAAAAACATTAAAAGCCAATCAGAATTCACCCCACATTTAAAGTGGCAGACGTCATAACTGCGCTCTCACTTATAACAAACAGAGCATTATAATTTGTTGTTGTGGATGCTAATATTGTTATCATTACAATTTAGTTATTGTTCTTGGTGTAAAAGACCGTAACTTTATGAGAATAGGGAAATCCAAAGCAGCTATAGTGATAGCAACGCAGAGAAATGATATTGTTGGAATAACTTCCAGAAAGATTTTTTCAGCTGATGAACGATAAAAACATTAACAGCCAATCAAAATCCACTCTTGTTTAAAGAGCTTGCAAATTTAAAGCAGCAGCAGCACCGAAACAGCGCTCGTATTTAAACAGAACATTATCATGATGTAGACGCTAATATAGTTATATTTTTGGTTATCGTTCTTGGTGTGAACGTGCTTGAATTCTATGAGAATTGGCAATTCCATGGCCATAATGGTAACAACACAAGGAACAATATCATCAGAACAATTTTTTAGAGCTGATGAACAATATATACATTGACAGCCAATCAGAATCCAGCTCGAGCATTTAAAGTGGCAGACTACAAAACTGCGGCACACTTATAATAAACAGAAAGATATTGTCCGTTGTTACGGACACTAATATAGTTATCATCCTTGGTGTGAACGGGTTTAACCCCTTAAGACCCTGCGGCCTCATATGAGGACATTATATTTTAGTGTATTTCTCTGAGACTATACATGCCACAGTTTTAAGTCTGGATGTCCTGTACAGAGCACATTCAGGGCATTTCAGAGATACTAAATGTTTTGATGTTTCACCATAACCACTCCCTCTCCTTGGTCTTCAAAAATGTCTGAAATTAATTTAGTGACACTCTTATGGAAATATGATAATATTTTGTAATTATCATTTAAATCTGACTAATTTTTAAACAGTGTGTCATAAATCAACATCTCAGGAAAATGTTATGGGGTTTCAAATCAAAATATAACTTTCTGTTTCGAAACAGGACGTTGATTTCATGCATGTCCTCATATGAGGACACCGGGACTAAAAGCATGTTTATTATGCATTTTGGGAGACATAACAAATGAACAGGGAAAGAAATTATATTTCTGTATTCTATGAAATATTATATATTATTATGAAAATCTTGTCAATTATTACTCCCATTATTACACTTCTTTTTTCATTACATGTTGCCCCAAAAACACATTAATATGCTAATTAGATTTAGTTTATAGATACATTGTATATAATGAGAAAACCTGTTTATGGCCATTTTACACACATTTTGCAGAAAGAAAAATGGTATATTGAATCATTCTGTTATAACATAGTTGAGAATCATCTTTATAAAAAAATCCTGAAAACTAAAAATGTATTGGTGATTTTAAAAAATCAATTGTTTTTGCCTATGCATGTTCATTCATGTCTTTTTATTTTTTTTAATAAATTGAGTCCCGATGTCCTCAACCGAGGACATAGCATAACTTATAAATGAAATATCTTTTTTTAATATATATCTTTTTTTACATTACTTTTAATGCTCTAAACAATGTAAAGACATGGAAAAAACTAACTTTTTCCTAAAACTTTTTTCTCAGGTCTTAAGAGGTAATGAGTGTGTGTGGTGTGTGCATTAGCAGGATGTTTGCATTAGTGTGTGTGTCTCTGTGTGCTCAGGACCTGTTCAATGGGTAGTTCTGACAGACAAGGAAATAAACAGAAACTTGGAATGCCACAAGGGTAAACACACTCATTTAAGGTGAGCCACCCCACTGTGGAAACTGTCTCTCAGAGGCTTCCTTCACCTTTATCATGTCAAGGTGATGATGACCACCATGGCTGACTGATTGGTATCAAATATATTGCGTAGGCGCTTTGTAAGTGTTACATTTTCCACCACTTAATTGATTTCTAAAGGAATAAGTGTCTCGTCAAATGCTGGAGGCAATCTCTACCAGTAAATACCATCAGATTAATGTTCTGACCTCTAGGCATTTGTGGCAGGCATACATGTGTTTAATCTAGTTGTCACTTTCTGCTGGAGGGTAAAAACTGACTTCAGCCTTCTAAGAATGATTGACAGTGGGACAAGCCATAGCCTTGAAGAATGTGCTTTTTTTGTTTTGTTTCAGTCATATTGTCTTTTAGGTTGTTGCAGCTAATCATCAACAGCTAATCTTGCACTCTGTATATCAAGTTAAGAGTCTTGCTACCTTTTGACAAGGGTCCTGTCGTCTGTCATCACTTATTGTCTCTTAATAAATATAATTAAATGCAATTTCAACAGTCTTATCTGCAAATAGAAAGGCGTGAAGTTAGAGGTCACACAAAAACCACTGTTGTGAGTCAGTGAAAGGGAAAATCACCTAATCAGTCCTATAGTGTACAGCCATATCAGATTCCACCAGTGAATATGAACAAGATGTTAAGATTATGCCTTTGAACACTGTAATGATATATGACATACATTCATTGTCAAATTCAGTGACGTAACTAATGGCAACAAATATAGCTAAAACGTTAAAATGACAAATATGTCACTTTTATATTGTAGTGTGTCATCTGTGATGACTGTGCAGTATTTTGTATTGCCAACAAAACTTCCATTCCCAGGCCTCTCTGTCCAGGGTGTGTCTTAACCTTGTGTACTATCAACAACAGAGGAGGGTCACACACACACACACACACACACACACACACTCAGAAGTTTACTGCTGAATAAATCAATACTCAAATACCGACCACAGCCTTACTTACATCCATGATTTCACTGACCAGTTTTTGCTCTACAGTGGTGTTTATTTGAATATTAATTAATTTGATTGATTACATGTTAATTATATTATGTTATTGTTAATAGTATTTAAGTTAAGATGCTTTCTCTGAACTGTTCTGGAAAAAAACACTAATGAATAATATTATTGTGAATAATATTACTACTACCAGTAGTAATAAAGTACAAGTAATAATAATAATAATAATGAAAAGGATTTATTAGATACTTCATTTTATGGTTTTGATTAGATACTTCATTTCATGGTTATTGTCATTGGATATGTGAATAAATGTCAAGTTTGCTACCACTCACACACACAAACACAAAGTCTGTGTATATACAACCTCACAATGGATAACGGCTACTCTGAGGTTTTCTTGTTTTTTGTAATTACTTCTATACAGTGTTGCTCAGTGAGAGAGCTTAAGCAGTGGACTTTGTCTTAGGCTGCGTTTGAAAGTCTAATGCTTTGCTGACATCCAGGCTTTAAAAAAGACCAAATAAAAAGATAAAAGTGAACGAGGTGGAAAAGCAAAAAAGTGAATAGTTCAGTATATTGATGAGGAAAGACCTCTGAAAATTCATTAAGCACCTGATAACCTCGCACAGTAGTTTTCCTTCTAGCCCCATCAATGTGGGAAATGCCTTGTCTTATCTTATCAGCTGTTGACTATCTCATTCTCCCTGAGCTTGCACAGTTTGCATAGGGGCTGCTGTGGAGAGCTTGCAGGTGTGAAGTCTGCTCCGTCAGGGTTTTAGCTCTTGGCATAGTTGGCTCCCTTCGCTGTATTGTTGATATATCCCACCCTCTGGCATCTTTCCACCTTTCACAGGTATTTCATCCTCCATCTCCCCATCAAGCATGTCATTATCAGGCATTATTGTTAAAGAAATGCTTGAGAAAATGTGTTTTTCTTGGCTTCCGTCTTCTCACTTGGAGAAAAGTTGGAAAAAATTTGGAACAATCCATTCATTTTGAAAATTAGGTCTTTGGTTGTTATGATGTGGGAAAAAGATGAATAAGACGATTTTAATCCAATTAAACGCACATCATCATAAATAGCTTTAAATATCACGTATCAGACTTGTATTTCAGGTTGATCTTTGAAGGCATTACAAACACATCTGTCTTAATTCCCGTCAGTCACACAGTGATCAAACCCACATTAAAGGTAGATATGATGGATGAGTGCCTGTTCCCCATGAAGATGATTACTCTTCACCAGTCTGCTACATGTTTACATAAGCAAAGCAGGCGTGCTGTTTGACAGAACCTCCTAATATTGACTAAAGGAGAGTTCTGCTTAATTTGACTTTTGGTTTGGTACCATCTGTGAATTCAACCATTGTTAACAACAAATCAGCAGCTGCTGATTGATTGACAATGGTTTCTGAGACATGACAGTGAAAATGGAGGCTATATAGTAGCATTTGAACGTTTTGGGGTTGGTAGATTCTTTAAATGCTTTTGAAAGAAGTCTCTAATTTTCTTGTGACGTATCAATGTTGAAAACGGTTGCGCTGATTATTATTTTTGTGGAAACCATGATTTTTTCAAGATTTATGTGTAAGAATTTCAGAGGAACAGCATTTGTTACTATTATATATATATATATATATATATATACGCACACACTCGTACATACATATTCATTGCTGTGAAAATGTTTTAGCCCCGTTCCTGTTTTTTACTTTTTCTCTTGAAAAAGTAATTGCCCCCTAAACCTAATAACTGGTTGTGCCACCCTTTGCAGCAACAACTGCAATCAAGCATTTGCGATAACTGGCAATAAGTCTTTCACACCACTGTGGAGGAATTTTGGCCCACTCTTTTTTGCAGAATTGTTTTAATTCAGCCACATTGGAGGGTTTTTGAGCATGAATGGACTCATGGGTCATGCCACAGCATCTCAATTGGATTTAAGTCTGGACTTTGACTTGGCCACTCCAAAACCTTAATTTTGTTTTTCTTGAGCCATTCAAAGGTGGACTTGCTGGTGTGTTTTGGATCATTGTCCTGCTGCATAACCCAAGTGCGCTTGAGCTTGAGGTCACAAACTGACAGCCGGACATTCTCCTTCAGGATTTTCTGATAGAGAGCAGAATTCATGGTTCCATCAATTATGGCATGTCATCTAGCTGCAAAGCAGCCTCAGACCATCACACTACCATCACCATGTTTGACTGTTGGTATCAGGCACGTGCACAGGTAGGGCTCAACCTGTGTAGAGCACATGCCCTTTTTGTCCTTACACTCTGAAGTGCCTTTTTTATTTATTTTTTTGTTCTTCTTCAATAAATCAATGCTATTGGTCACCCTTTACGTCTGTCTGTCTGTTTTACAAATATATTTAGCGAATGAAAGGTATTAAAAAGAGTTTGTGACTCAATCTGGTTGGATCCACTCAAACTGTCAGTCAAACCTCATAACTCCACCCCTGTCTTGACTGACTGAGTGCAGTGAACTGAAGTTCAGCAGAGCAGCTGAACGTCTTGCAAGGGTAAATAAATATATTCTTGTTTGTATAAGTACAGCGTTGTCTTTACGCAAGAAACACTAGTATGTCTACTGTATAAAGGCTCATGTTTTATGCATTTGAGGTCTGAGATCGGACCTGCGGAGAGAGGGCATTTGCCATCTAAATTAGTCATAGCCAAAAGCCTACACTTAAATAGCCTGTGCATACAGTAGCATTTCATCTTTTATAAAATGACATTTTGGCCAAACGTATTTGGTAACACTTTATTTCGATAGTCCACTTTAGACTTTCTATTAACAGCAAGTAACTTTGCAACTACAAGTCAACTAGCAGTTAGTCGAGTATTAGTAGACTGTCTGCGTAATATCTTCTAACACTTTCTTTGTCAACATTCTACTAACCCTAAACCTACCCTAACAGTCTACTCTGAGAGTTAGTAGACATGTAGTTGCAAATTAATGAGAATGAGTTGACATGTAGTTGACATGTAGTTACAAAGTTACTTATAGTTAGTAGAATGTCTAAAGTGGACTATCGAAATAAAGTGTAACCACGTATTTTACAACAGGAAAAACTGAGCGCCCATATAGCTACAACAAACTTTGTAACCTGTTGATCAAAACGTAATGTGATGCTGCCATTTTAATGATGGACAAGTTGCACATTTGCACACATTCACTGGTCAAAAACCCGGCCATAACTGCATTTGAGTTTGACACAAAGCGACTGAGTGTTCCTCGTCAGCTAGGTAAAATATATTTCTAAGAAAATTATTCTTTGATTTATGATGGCTATCTGCTGATTCACTTAATTTATTAACATTTAATCATATTATATATGGTCACACTCACAGCATGGTTAATGTTTACGATGTTAATTATGCATGTATTTGCTAGCTAGCTCACACACCTTCCAAAAAGTTAAACTTTTGTCTCATCAGTCCACAGAATATTTGCCCAAAAGTCTTGCGGATAAACAAGATATTTTTTGGCAAATGTGAGACAAGCCTTTATGTTCTTTTTGGTCAGCAGTGGCTTTTGTCTTGGAACTCTCCCATGGATGCCGTTTTTGCCCAGTCTCTTTCTTATTGTTGAATCATGAACACTGACCTTAACTGAGGCAAGTGAGACCTGCAGTTCTTTAGATGTTGTTCTGGGTTCTTTTATGACCTCTTGGATGAGTCGTCGTTGCGCTCTGAGTAATTTTGGTAGGCTGGCCACTCCTGGGAAGGTTCACCAAAGAGTCCCAAAGCCTTAGAAATGGCTTCATAACCCTTTCCAGACTGATACATGTCAACTATTTTGTTTCTCATCTGTTCTTGAATTTCTTTAGATTCTTTAGATTACTGGCAGTAATCAGGCCTGTGTATGGCTAGTGAAATGTAATAAAATTATGTGGTTAATCACAGTTCTTTCATGATTTAACAGATTTTTCACATAGGGCCAGGTAGGTTTGGACAGCTTTTTTCCCTTAATAAATGAAATCATCATTTAAAAACTGCATTTTGTATTTACTTGCATTATCTTTGTGTAATATTAAAATGAGTTTGATGATCTGAATCTTTTAAGTGACAAATATGCAAAAAATAAAAATAAAAACAACAGGAAGGGAGTAAAAACCTTTTCACGGCACTGTATATACCGGTATTATATATATAGACACCAATATGTATAGAATATATAGAAACACCAAGCAACCCATACACCCTGACAGTGCCTTTTGCATCACTAGCATTTTCTTCAGAAAATATGTAAAGTTATTAGTTATTTTCACAATTCCATTTGGTATTGGTAATGTTGTGGAAATTAGACAATGCACCTTTAAGGGTTTTTTTTCTATGGGTGCGTGTGCCATTGTTTTTGTAAAAATAGTTGCTGCAGCATTTAACGGATAATGCAGTCAACCCCAAACACATGACAACATGACATACAACACTGTGCTCACAGAATTCCTCTTGTAAAGTCGTTTTTCCTCATGTGTTCTATTTTTTCCGTATCCTCATGACAACCTTAATCTGGCCTGCTCATTTGTCTGTGATCAATATTATTCTCTAGAAGGATGAGAAATGGTCATTAGAGAACTGGGCAGTGAGTGCTCTCTTGCCATTACTATTTGCCATTATCTCTGCCTCCACTACTATAGCCTCTCGCTCTCTCTCTCTCTCACACACACACACACACATTCACAGACTCACTCTTTTCTTTACTTAGGCATGTTTTTTGCTGTCAGGTTTTTATAAGCCAGCTGCAGGAGACCTACATCGGCTCATCATAAATCACCCAGCATATTACAGTGTGAATATGGAACTTGAACCATGGATGTGGCCAGGCCAGCTGCCATTACGCAACTCTTTGTTTATTATAGGGGGACAACACTTGTCCTTCAAGCAGTCAAAAAGAAAAAAGTTTGTGGTTATTTTTTTTTAAATTATAAACAGGTTTGTACCTCCTAAAGTTAGCATCAGCAGTACAAAGGTGTCAAATTTTTGTTCCTCTTTTACAACACTGTCTTATGCATGCAGTACAGTTCAAACGTTTGGGGTCGATAAGATTTTGATAATAATCTGTTTTGGTAGAAAAAAAAACATTATTAATGTTACCTACATTTACCTCTAAATTTACCTACCCACCTTTTTTCAGAATTCTTTGATGAATACAAGGTTAAAACCATAAAAATATATATTTTTTATTTGAAATAAAATAAACATTACATGAAATAAAATTTAAAAAAAATTTAAACTTCATTTATTTTGGCTAGTTGTCAATGCAACATTTGTAATTTTCATTTAACTAAGTGTACTAAAATAACTAAAACTAAAACTTAATTAAAAATAATAAAATCACACAACAATATTACTAATACCTTAACTAAAATTAAAATTACAATATAAAATATAAAAACGAATTCATAATATAAATCAAAACTATAATAGTATCTGATAAAAAAAACAATGCATGAATATAAACATCAAAATAAAAATCTGTATCAATTTAAAAGTCTTAATTGTCATTTTTGATCAATTTAATGCTTTCTTGCTGAATAGATGCAAATGGCAAAGGTAATCTAAATGTAAAAATGTAAATCAGATGTCAGTTTAAATAATAATAGTCCATAGATGAGTCACTGCTGAAGATCAGGATTGATCCTCAAAGTTTTGAGCCTACGATTTAAGTGGAAAGCCATTATGTTTATATAGTCATATACAATTTATTCACATCGATAAGTGGTGCAAAATGTAGCCTATCTGAGTGCTCTGACTCATATATTCTGATTGGCTGAGATCTGATTTTCGCAGCAAGTGAATGTTTTCCTTACACATATCTTGGCAGTAGGCACCATGTGGTGTATTAAAGGAGAAACAAAAAAACACAGGAGGATTGTGAGAGTTTGCAGTGCAGTCCCTCAAACCCAAACTAAACCTCAAGCGCTGACAGAGAGAGAGAGAGAGAGAGAGAGAGAGAGAGAGAGAGAGAGAGAGAAAGAAACAGCGAGCGATCTTGCTCTTGTTGCTGTTGGCATAGTGTAAGAAAATGACTTCACCTCGGAGAGACTCAGATTTCTCTGCACTAACTGTCAATCAGGAAAACATCCCAAAGGCATTTTCCCCTTTTCGGGTTAATTGGTGTGATACCCAGAAGATTTTCCCTTCATTTGTTTCACTCAAGCGCTGACAGCGAGAGAGAGAGAGAGAGAGAGAGAGAGAGAAAGAAACAGCGAGCGATCTTGCTCTTGTTGCTGTTGGCATAGCGTAAGAAAATGACTTCACCTCGGAGAGACTCAGATTTCTCTGCACTAACTGTCAATCAGGAAAACATCCCAAAGGCATTTTCCCCTTTTCGGGTTAATTGGTGTGATACCCAGAAGATTTTCCCTTCATTTGTTTCACCAAGTAGCAGTTGTCGGGAAATCATCTCTCATCATCAGAGGAAGAAGAGAAGGACAGCAGTGATGAGTGTTTAGTGCGCTCCCACCCTCTCTCCAAGCAGCATGACGACGAAGCAGGAAGTTCAGCCTCAGCTCAGCCTCCTATGGACCTTTGGGAATCTGAGTGGCTAAGGTCATGATTAATAATTTAATGTTTATTAGTTTAGCTAACGCCCTTGCTTCACTAACAGAGGGATCCTCAAGTGGCTCAACTCTCTCTTTAGGACCCATATGATATGTAAGTCACATGGTTAGACCATGTTTTCTTTCATGAGGTGTTTTAATATTAACTAGGGCAGGGCTGTCCAAACTCTGTCCTGGAGGGCCGGTGTCCTACAGAGTTTAGCTCCAACCCTAATTAAACACACCTGAACCAGCTAATCAAGCTCTTACTAGGCATAGAAATTTCCAGTCAGGTGTGTTGAGGCACGTTGGGGCTAAACTCTGCAGGACACCGGCCCTCCAGGACCGAGTATGGACAGCCCTGAACTAGGGTGACCATACGTGCCATTTTTCCCGGATGCATCATGGCCAGGATTTCTATATTGCCTAAAATATCTAGGGTTTGGCTATGTTTGCGTGTGCAGACCGATCAGTGTATGACATCGGTTCCTTATGTTTTCGAAACGCTTTCGAGGTACTTTGAATCAAAGCAATATAGAAATCCTGGCCAGGACGCGTCTGGGAAAAATGGCACGTATGGTCACCCTATATTAACAAAATGCGGTCTCTAAATGTTCATAGAACAATGTTCATAGAACATTGTGTTTGGAGACGCCAAGTGTTGGAACAGGAATCATACAAATTTATTTGACTGTTTTGCCTGTTCTGAACCTCTTTTCCTTTTTTTTTTTTGCTGATCATTCAACAAGGTATCCTCAAAGCTTTCATCCGTTTCCCTCTAGAATAAAGTCCCTTTCAGTGTTTTCCCTCCCAGTATATTGCACTCAACACAGCTGGGAACTCCTAGATCAAGTTTCACACCAAAGCATCACAAGCTCAAAGCTACTGATTCTCGCATTGACAGCAATTTGTCTTGACAAAGCAACCGGAAGTCTTTCGTTTTCGCTGAGAGCCAGCTACCAGTGAAGTCAGTGATCATGTGATCTCCTTTTAGTCATGACTTGCTCTCTATGATATGTCTTTGGTAACATTCAGTGATATAATAAAGAAAAAATATCAGTAGAAAACCATGTCAGAAAACGTCTCGGGTTACTTATGTAACCATGGTTCCCTGAGTAGGGAACGAGACACTGCGTCCTCTAGGGGTCGCTATGGGGAACGCCTCGTCGTGACTCGTATCTGAAGCATACATTGAAAAAACACCAACTCGTTGGCCGGCGACAGCCATGACGTCACTACCGGTGCGACTACAGTATAAATCGGTGCCGGGAGCTACACATCATTCACTTCTTCGTCTGAAGCTTGCGTCCGCAGCATGGCAAGAAACCTAGAGGACGCAGTGTCTCGTTCCCTACTCAGGGAACCATGGTTACATAAGTAACCCGAGACGTTCCCTTTCATGGGAACTTCGAACTGCGTCCTCTAGGGGTCGCTAGAGCGCTGACAGTGAGTGAGTGAGTGAGCGAGCGAGAGAGAGAGAGAGAGTAACAGTGCGCGATCTTGCTCTTGTTGCTGTTGGCATAGCGTAAGAAAATGACGGAGAGACTGAGAGACTCAGATTTCTCTGCACTAACTGTCAATCAGGAAAACATCCCAAAGGCATTTTCCCCTTTTCGGGTGTGATACCGTGATACCCAGAAGATTTTCCCTTCATTTGTTTCACCAAGTAGCAGTTGTCGGGAAATCATCTCTCATCATCAGAGGAAGAAGAGAAGGACAGCAGTGATGAGTGTTTAGTGCGCTCCCACCCTCTCTCCAAGCAGCATGACGACGAAGCAGGAAGTTCAGCCTCAGCTCAGCCTCCTATGGACCTTTGGGAATCTGAGTGGCTAAGGTCATGATTAATAATTTAATGTTTATTAGTTTAGCTAACGCCCTTGCTTCACTAACAGAGGGATCCTCAAGTGGCTCAACTCTCTCTTTAGGACCCATATGATATGTAAGTCACATGGTTAGACCATGTTTTCTTTCATGAGGTGTTTTAATATTAACTAGGGCAGGGCTGTCCAAACTCTGTCCTGGAGGGCCGGTGTCCTACAGAGTTTAGCTCCAACCCTAATTAAACACACCTGAACCAGCTAATCAAGCTCTTACTAGGCATAGAAATTTCCAGTCAGGTGTGTTGAGGCACGTTGGGGCTAAACTCTGCAGGACACCGGCCCTCCAGGACCGAGTATGGACAGCCCTGAACTAGGGTGACCATACGTGCCATTTTTCCCGGATGCATCATGGCCAGGATTTCTATATTGCCTAAAATATCTAGGGTTTGGCTATGTTTGCGTGTGCAGACCGATCAGTGTATGACATCGGTTCCTTATGTTTTCGAAACGCTTTCGAGGTACTTTGAATCAAAGCAATATAGAAATCCTGGCCAGGACGCGTCTGGGAAAAATGGCACGTATGGTCACCCTATATTAACAAAATGCGGTCTCTAAATGTTCATAGAACAATGTTCATAGAACATTGTGTTTGGAGACGCCAAGTGTTGGAACAGGAATCATACAAATTTATTTGACTGTTTTGCCTGTTCTGAACCTCTTTTCCTTTTTTTTTTTTGCTGATCATTCAACAAGGTATCCTCAAAGCTTTCATCCGTTTCCCTCTAGAATAAAGTCCCTTTCAGTGTTTTCCCTCCCAGTATATTGCACTCAACACAGCTGGGAACTCCTAGATCAAGTTTCACACCAAAGCATCACAAGCTCAAAGCTACTGATTCTCGCATTGACAGCAATTTGTCTTGACAAAGCAACCGGAAGTCTTTCGTTTTCGCTGAGAGCCAGCTACCAGTGAAGTCAGTGATCATGTGATCTCCTTTTAGTCATGACTTGCTCTCTATGATATGTCTTTGGTAACATTCAGTGATATAATAAAGAAAAAATATCAGTAGAAAACCATGTCAGAAAACTTCTCCATTATAAAAGCCCTGATTAAATATTATTGGTCCAAATTCCTGCTTTCCATAACTGCAATGTTTAATATTGTTTTATTTGCAGGTCTGGAAACATGTCACATTATGCTTGATTAGGGAACATTATTTATGCTTAAAGTTTAACCAATAACACATCAAACACTTGACTCCCATAGTTAAGCCAGAGACAGAATTATTTAATTTGTATGGTCAGGTACCAAGTTTAAAAGTTACAAATTCCATGGTAGTTCCAGGATAGCTGCTGGGTTTTGTATTTGTCTTGATGTAAAGACTATTTTTCTCTTCATCTATCAGTTGTCAAGTCAGTGCCTATAGGCACAGCAAACTTGAGCAGACATGCAGTCCACTAAGATAACGGCTTCATTCACCTTATATGTCTCTGCCAAACATATCACATCACACTATGATTACTGTATATATATCTCACGGTTTTCACATAAATATTAAGCAGCACAACTGTTTCAACATTTAAATAATAACAAATGTTTCTTGAGCAGCAAATCAGCAGCATATTAGAATGATTTCTGAAGGATCATGTGACACTGAAGATGTCATCACAGGAATACATTATATTTAAAAGTATATTTGAATAGAAAACATTTTGAAAAAGTAATAATATTTAAAAGTATTTAACAATATTACTGTATTTTTATCAGATAAATGTCTTGGTGATGCTGCAGAGACTAATTAAAACAATTATTATGTTGGTTTTTATTAGGGGCTGAACGACTTCTGATTTTTTTTAAATCGACTTTTATGTGATGAAAGTCGAGTCGAAGTCGACTAGTCGCTGATGATGTCATTAATGATCAAATAAATATGGAGCTGTGACAAACACCTTGTGCACAGCTATGGCATATGACACAGCGCTGCACACATGGCTATTGCTCCTATAACAGCTCTTTTATCAGTTCTTTTGTCTTTGAGTCATTATATTTCTCACAGATTTCTGCTCGTTCTAAATCAGATACAGATAAAGTAGCACAGTAA
>NW_015505290.1:1146566-1172235 GCF_001515645.1 Sinocyclocheilus grahami | reverse complement strand
GTCCTACAGAGTTTAGCTCCAACCCTAATTAAACACACCTGAACCAGCTAATCAAGCTCTTACTAGGCATAGAAATTTCCAGTCAGGTGTGTTGAGGCACGTTGGGGCTAAACTCTGCAGGACACCGGCCCTCCAGGACCGAGTATGGACAGCCCTGAACTAGGGTGACCATACGTGCCATTTTTCCCGGATGCATCATGGCCAGGATTTCTATATTGCCTAAAATATCTAGGGTTTGGCTATGTTTGCGTGTGCAGACCGATCAGTGTATGACATCGGTTCCTTATGTTTTCGAAACGCTTTCGAGGTACTTTGAATCAAAGCAATATAGAAATCCTGGCCAGGACGCGTCTGGGAAAAATGGCACGTATGGTCACCCTATATTAACAAAATGCGGTCTCTAAATGTTCATAGAACAATGTTCATAGAACATTGTGTTTGGAGACGCCAAGTGTTGGAACAGGAATCATACAAATTTATTTGACTGTTTTGCCTGTTCTGAACCTCTTTTCCTTTTTTTTTTTTGCTGATCATTCAACAAGGTATCCTCAAAGCTTTCATCCGTTTCCCTCTAGAATAAAGTCCCTTTCAGTGTTTTCCCTCCCAGTATATTGCACTCAACACAGCTGGGAACTCCTAGATCAAGTTTCACACCAAAGCATCACAAGCTCAAAGCTACTGATTCTCGCATTGACAGCAATTTGTCTTGACAAAGCAACCGGAAGTCTTTCGTTTTCGCTGAGAGCCAGCTACCAGTGAAGTCAGTGATCATGTGATCTCCTTTTAGTCATGACTTGCTCTCTATGATATGTCTTTGGTAACATTCAGTGATATAATAAAGAAAAAATATCAGTAGAAAACCATGTCAGAAAACTTCTCCATTATAAAAGCCCTGATTAAATATTATTGGTCCAAATTCCTGCTTTCCATAACTGCAATGTTTAATATTGTTTTATTTGCAGGTCTGGAAACATGTCACATTATGCTTGATTAGGGAACATTATTTATGCTTAAAGTTTAACCAATAACACATCAAACACTTGACTCCCATAGTTAAGCCAGAGACAGAAACTTCTCCATTATAAAAGCCCTGATTAAATATTATTGGTCCAAATTCCTGCTTTCCATAACTGCAATGTTTAATATTGTTTTATTTGCAGGTCTGGAAACATGTCACATTATGCTTGATTAGGGAACATTATTTATGCTTAAAGTTTAACCAATAACACATCAAACACTTGACTCCCATAGTTAAGCCAGAGACAGAATTATTTAATTTGTATGGTCAGGTACCAAGTTTAAAAGTTACAAATTCCATGGTAGTTCCAGGATAGCTGCTGGGTTTTGTATTTGTCTTGATGTAAAGACTATTTTTCTCTTCATCTATCAGTTGTCAAGTCAGTGCCTATAGGCACAGCAAACTTGAGCAGACATGCAGTCCACTAAGATAACGGCTTCATTCACCTTATATGTCTCTGCCAAACATATCACATCACACTATGATTACTGTATATATATCTCACGGTTTTCACATAAATATTAAGCAGCACAACTGTTTCAACATTTAAATAATAACAAATGTTTCTTGAGCAGCAAATCAGCAGCATATTAGAATGATTTCTGAAGGATCATGTGACACTGAAGATGTCATCACAGGAATACATTATATTTAAAAGTATATTTGAATAGAAAACATTTTGAAAAAGTAATAATATTTAAAAGTATTTAACAATATTACTGTATTTTTATCAGATAAATGTCTTGGTGATGCTGCAGAGACTAATTAAAACAATTATTATGTTGGTTTTTATTAGGGGCTGAACGACTTCTGATTTTTTTTAAATCGACTTTTATGTGATGAAAGTCGAGTCGAAGTCGACTAGTCGCTGATGATGTCATTAATGATCAAATAAATATGGAGCTGTGACAAACACCTTGTGCACAGCTATGGCATATGACACAGCGCTGCACACATGGCTATTGCTCCTATAACAGCTCTTTTATCAGTTCTTTTGTCTTTGAGTCATTATATTTCTCACAGATTTCTGCTCGTTCTAAATCAGATACAGATAAAGTAGCACAGTAAAGTTTACATTCATATGAATGCATTAGTGAGAGCGATTGCGTGTGTGAATTAATTCTACCTGGCAGCATCTCTCTACTAGTACTGAAGCTGTGGGATTTAGTTATTAAGAAATATATGCTTGAACTTTTCAGTTACTAAGCTATTTTATTGAGAAATCACAGAACAGTGTTGTTGACAATACATTTCCAGGCTGAATGATTTTGTGCACGCGTGATGTGTGCGTGATGTACGAGCTACTGTCTGTAGCCTATGTGTGTGCGTTACAGTGCAGCAGCGCATTAGATTAGAACGGTGTGTCTTGACATTTTATCCTATCCGTCAGATTTTCCTACCAGGGTTTATCGCGCATGCGCACATAGACGTTAATAAAACACAATCTAATAAGTAGAATTTTTTTTTGTTGGTTTCCTGTAGCTGCATACCTTCTA
Source organism: Sinocyclocheilus grahami (assembly GCF_001515645.1). Taxonomy (NCBI): domain Eukaryota; kingdom Metazoa; phylum Chordata; class Actinopteri; order Cypriniformes; family Cyprinidae; genus Sinocyclocheilus; species Sinocyclocheilus grahami. Next base: position 1,169,721 of record NW_015505290.1, on the reverse strand, counting down.
GCCACAACCGCGAATATAACACATAATTGCTGTATTTGCATTACTGTAAGTGTAGGTTCAGGGTTGTGGTAGGTGTAGACATTAATAAACCATAATTTGGCAGGTAGCATTTTTCCTTGTCGAATTGTTCTACCTACTGTTTTAATAGGAGGTAGCAAAATCTGACGGGGTAGCACAAGTCGACAGAACACGGCGATTAACTTACCTGTACAATAAGCAGTTTAAAACGTGCATTCCCCTGTTCAATTTCGAGCATCCAGTAATATAATCACCGATGTCTTGTGGAGTGCTTTCAGAGTATGCATTTATTTGTCATTTTAACTGTTTGGAAACGGAGCGTAAATGTGGAAGTCCTTCAAAGATTTATTATTGGGTTGCGCCCTCTATAGGACCAGCGACTAGTCGAAGTCAAGCTTAAAGCGTCATGGCAGAGCATTGAAGTCGACTAGTCGATTAGTCGGTGCAACCCTTAGTTTTTATACCTATATATGTATTGTCCTTATGTCAGCTCTCATGTAAGTCCCCAATCTAAACTAAACATGGCCACATAAACGACAGCATGCTCTTGTGTTGTGACACACACACACACGTACACAGAGTGGTCTGAAAACAGAGCTGTGTGAGGAATGTTGGGGGTGTTCAGGGGTGGGCAGAGGAGAGGATGATTGGTGTGGGCAGCTGAGATTTGTCCCCCAGCTGTAGTGACAGATTACTCAGCAGGTGTGCCACTCAACTCATCCCTCACAGTAGAGCCAACACGACTGCTGGACTACACAGCTCAGCTCTCAGATACTTTTCCGGTTCTGCATGAAATATAAATAAAAAATACATACAGTGCCGTGAAAAGGTTTTTGCCCCCTTCCTGTTTTTTTTAAATTTTTTGCATATTTGTCACACTTAAAAGATTCAGATCATGAAACCAATTTTAATATTATGCAAAGATAATGCAAGTAAATACACAATGCAGTTTTTAAATGATAATTTCATTTATTAAGGGAAAAAAGCTGTCCAAACCTACCTGGCCCCTCCTCTTAAATCATGAAAGAACTGTGATTATCCAGTAATATAATCACCGATGTCTTGTGGAGTGCTTTCAGAGTATGCATTTATTTGTCATTTTAACTGTTTGGAAACGGAGCGTAAATGTGGAAGTCCTTCAAAGATTTATTATTGGGTTGCGCCCTCTATAGGACCAGCGACTAGTCGAAGTCAAGCTTAAAGCGTCATGGCAGAGCATTGAAGTCGACTAGTCGATTAGTCGGTGCAACCCTTAGTTTTTATACCTATATATGTATTGTCCTTATGTCAGCTCTCATGTAAGTCCCCAATCTAAACTAAACATGGCCACATAAACGACAGCATGCTCTTGTGTTGTGACACACACACACACGTACACAGAGTGGTCTGAAAACAGAGCTGTGTGAGGAATGTTGGGGGTGTTCAGGGGTGGGCAGAGGAGAGGATGATTGGTGTGGGCAGCTGAGATTTGTCCCCCAGCTGTAGTGACAGATTACTCAGCAGGTGTGCCACTCATCTCTCACAGTAGAGCCAACACGACTGCTGGACTACACAGCTCAGCTCTCAGATACTTTTCCGGTTCTGCATGAAATATAAATAAAAAATACATACAGTGCCGTGAAAAGGTTTTTGCCCCCTTCCTGTTTTTTTTTTATTTTTTGCATATTTGTCACACTTAAAAGATTCAGATCATGAAACCAATTTTAATATTATGCAAAGATAATGCAAGTAAATACACAATGCAGTTTTTAAATGATAATTTCATTTATTAAGGGAAAAAAGCTGTCCAAACCTACCTGGCCCCTCCTCTTAAATCATGAAAGAACTGTGATTAACCACATTATTTTAGAAAGCTGAGTTAAATTTCCCTAGCCATACGCAGGCCTGATTAATGCCAGACCTGTTGAATCATGAAATCACTTAAATAGAACCTGTTTGACAAAGAGAAGCATGCTTAAAGAGCAACACATTGTGCCGCGATCTAAAGTAATTCAAGAACAGATGAGAATCAAAATAGTTGACATGTATCAGTCTGGAAAGGGTTATGAAGCCATTTCTAAAGCCCTATTCGCACGGGATTAGTATTACCTGGTGACAATTAAAAAAACAGGAAGGGGGCAAAAACTTTTTCACACAACTGTAATATATATTTTTAGAATGTATTCATTTCAGATTTTTCGGGGACTTTTTCTGTAAGTTGCATCATTACCCCAGTAGGTGGCGACAAATTAAGTGAGTCACTGAGTCATTGACTCAACCGATTCGTTCAGGAACGAAACAAGTCTGGCCCTGTCCCAAATAGCAACAAAAGCCCTAGCAGTCTTCCTCGAGTTTGACTGTTAGGTTGAAGTACAGGGCTCAGCAAAAATGCATATCAAGTACATAGCGACTGCAAAGGGGGCAGTCATGAGCACTTTTCTTAAACCCAAAATGGGACACCCTATGGCAGGGGTGTCCAAACTCGGTCCTGGAGAGCAACTGAGTACGTTTACATGGACAACAATATTCAGATTTGAACACAATTAGGACAATACTTTGATTAAGGATCTACCATGTAAACAGATTTTTGATTACCTTAATCCTGCTAAAGTCATACTTGAATTAAACACAAATCGAATTAAGACGTGGAGTATTCCTATTTTAGTAGCCTTATTGAAGTGCAGTATAGACATGTACACACCTTAATCACACTTTTACCGCCATTTAGGACTTTTCGCCGCATTTTGCGTCAGGATACACACACGGCAGTGGTCAACCGTTTGACGGCAAACAAAAGAGCATTGCTTCAACAACGCCGTCGTCTGTTTGCACGTATAGCATGAAAAATAATTAGTATACAAATAATAATGAGTCACTTTTTATTTTATTTTTTTTCCCCCACTTTTTTTATAGGTGGAGCACATATAGACAAAGTAACTGACAATTATGTATCTAAAATGTAAGTCAACTCAAATCTGCAGAATCTCTGACTTGCGTCAACTAGCGTCAACTTATCCAAACTGTAAATCGGCCGAAAATCGGGGCAAAAATCTTGTCGTATATTCCAGCCTTTAATAACAGTCAAGCACATTGATTGATCGTTCAAAAGCACCACGAATAATAGGTCAGTTGGTCTTTTTCTCATTTAGATGTGTGCCTAGATGAGACACAGTGACTGTAATAGAGGAAAAACTCTAGTTTATGTCTTCATGCAGACCTGCATTTGTGTATGTGTGTCTGGACTCTCTCCAGGCCCTCATATACCCATTACAGCCCTACAGTCTGTCACACTTTCGTTTGATGACTCTTTACAGCAGGGCGGGCTTGTGCCGCAGGGGGGACTCAGCCTTTGATAGTCTTTATGCAGAACACATGTGCGACAGAACCTGAAGCAGCCTTGCTGAGAAGACCTGGCCCCCAAAAGTCACTCTCATGTTCATCACTTCCCATCAGTCACCTCAACTCTTTCTTTTCAATCCCAACCTAAATTTCCCTCTCATATCTAGAAATATATGTATATAATTTTTTTTTTGTATGTGTTTGGAAAATGATCTTTTGTGGATTATACTGGCGGCGCTTTAAGAGTGAGGCAAGTGGTACTCTGAGCTGTGAAAAGCTAATTATCTCAGCGAGAGATCTGTATTCCCTCAGCACAGCATTCCAGCAGGACTCAGCCTCACTGCAGCGGGATTATGTGGATGAGTGGGAGGGAATGTCTCTACAATAGGATTAGATTGATTTGTATCTTCATTATGTCCTTAATGGAGCTTGAGAGAGTGTGTGCTAATGTTGGGCCGGCCTACATACTCTCTTTGCTTGAGTAAGACGGCTTCCTATAGAGATGTTTGTCCACCCTTTTACAGTTTAGACTGACAGTCAACGTATTACACTTTTAATTACACTTTGATAAAGTATACCTGGTGACAATTAAAAAAACAGGAAGGGGGCAAAAACTTTTTCACACAACTGTAATATATATTTTTAGAATGTATTCATTTCAGATTTTTCGGGGACTTTTTCTGTAAGTTGCATCATTACCCCAGTAGGTGGCGACAAATTAAGTGAGTCACTGAGTCATTGACTCAACCGATTCGTTCAGGAACGAAACAAGTCTGGCCCTGTCCCAAATAGCAACAAAAGCCCTAGCAGTCTTCCTCGAGTTTGACTGTTAGGTTGAAGTACAGGGCTCAGCAAAAATGCATATCAAGTACATAGCGACTGCAAAGGGGGCAGTCATGAGCACTTTTCTTAAACCCAAAATGGGACACCCTATGGCAGGGGTGTCCAAACTCGGTCCTGGAGAGCAACTGAGTACGTTTACATGGACAACAATATTCAGATTTGAACACAATTAGGACAATACTTTGATTAAGGATCTACCATGTAAACAGATTTTTGATTACCTTAATCCTGCTAAAGTCATACTTGAATTAAACACAAATCGAATTAAGACGTGGAGTATTCCTATTTTAGTAGCCTTATTGAAGTGCAGTATAGACATGTACACACCTTAATCACACTTTTACCGCCATTTAGGACTTTTCGCCGCATTTTGCGTCAGGATACACACACGGCAGTGGTCAACCGTTTGACGGCAAACAAAAGAGCATTGCTTCAACAACGCCGTCGTCTGTTTGCACGTATAGCATGAAAAATAATTAGTATACAAATAATAATGAGTCACTTTTTATTTTATTTTTTTTCCCCCACTTTTTTTATAGGTGGAGCACATATAGACAAAGTAACTGACAATTATGTATCTAAAATGTAAGTCAACTCAAATCTGCAGAATCTCTGACTTGCGTCAACTAGCGTCAACTTATCCAAACTGTAAATCGGCCGAAAATCGGGGCAAAAATCTTGTCGTATATTGCAGCCTTTAATAACAGTCAAGCACATTGATTGATCGTTCAAAAGCACCACGAATAATAGGTCAGTTGGTCTTTTTCTCATTTAGATGTGTGCCTAGATGAGACACAGTGACTGTAATAGAGGAAAAACTCTAGTTTATGTCTTCATGCAGACCTGCATTTGTGTATGTGTGTCTGGACTCTCTCCAGGCCCTCATATACCCATTACAGCCCTACAGTCTGTCACACTTTCGTTTGATGACTCTTTACAGCAGGGCGGGCTTGTGCCGCAGGGGGGACTCAGCCTTTGATAGTCTTTATGCAGAACACATGTGCGACAGAACCTGAAGCAGCCTTGCTGAGAAGACCTGGCCCCCAAAAGTCACTCTCATGTTCATCACTTCCCATCAGTCACCTCAACTCTTTCTTTTCAATCCCAACCTAAATTTCCCTCTCATATCTAGAAATATATGTATATAATTTTTTTTTGTATGTGTTTGGAAAATGATCTTTTGTGGATTATACTGGCGGCGCTTTAAGAGTGAGGCAAGTGGTACTCTGAGCTGTGAAAAGTTAATTATCTCAGCGAGAGATCTGTATTCCCTCAGCACAGCATTCCAGCAGGACTCAGCCTCACTGCAGCGGGATTATGTGGATGAGTGGGAGGGAATGTCTCTACAATAGGATTAGATTGATTTGTATCTTCATTATGTCCTTAATGGAGCTTGAGAGAGTGTGTGCTAATGTTGGGCCGGCCTACATACTCTCTTTGCTTGAGTAAGACGGCTTCCTATAGAGATGTTTGTCCACCCTTTTACAGTTTAGACTGACAGTCAACGTATTACACTTTTAATTACACTTTGATAAAGTATATGAATAGCTACCAACCAGTTTGGCTGCAAAAAGATCCTAAAAAGCTAAAAACTGTATCTATCTGTGCTATCCTTGAATCTTCTCTCCTCTAGTGCCCCCTGTAGAACAGATCGGTCATGGCAGGAGGCCCTGTATTTATCCAATAACAAGGCTCTGCTTGAGGGCCCAGATCAAGTTGCATCTAATGCTATAGCAAGGACCTGCTGCTGAGAGACGTTGCTATTTGAAACGGCTAAGGTTTCAAGGTGCCTAACAAAGCCTGTGGAAAGGAAATTATACAGAGGGAGAGTTGGGAAATAAAGAGGGAGGGCAAACGAGGGGGAAAAGAATATGAAAGACACTCGAGCAGGAGGGAATGGATAGGGAGGTGAAATGATTGTGCATGAAATAGTCTGAGTGTGAGGAAGAAGAATTGAATCTGATGAAGATTGTGGAAACATGGAAAAATCAAGCACTATTCGTTTTACAATGACTGTAATCCAACATTAAATTTATGTGGATTATGTGGTTGTAAATATGGCTGAGTTGGTATATGTTATACTAGACAGAATTAAATTGACATAATTGTAATTAATGTATAAAAAGAATTCCATTAGATAAAATTGTACAAAAAAATTATATATTCGTGTTATTATATTTAAATGTTAAATATTATGTTAAATGATAAAAAAAAACAAAAACATTGATTTATGATTACTGATAAATGCTAAACATAACATTATCTGTGTAAGCTTCTGGTATTAAAAAAACTAAATCTGACTTTCTTTACCCTTTTCAACCATAATGTACCCCACACACATACACACACACTGGTTTTTCTGGGGCCCCTGTTGGTGTTTGGTTACACATTGCTCTCCATTTTCTGGAAGGAATGACCACATCGGTTGCCTAGGGGATCAAACCAGGAAGGACAGCCGCCCGCATTGAGCTGGAAATAGCCTTGAAGCTCTGACAGAGGAAAAAAAAAACTTCTGAGCAAATCAATACGCTGATGGCCTCTCGAAGATAATCTCCTTTTAAGTTTTCTTACCTTCATGGCAGCATCTCCATATACACTGGTGTATTCCTTCATATGTGTCTAGTGTCCTCTGGCAGTATATCTGTGTGTTTTAGAATTCCGTCACGTCAGTCTGTGCTAGGAGATATGCTGTAACGAACACAGGAAGTATTAGTGTAATTTGAAGTCAAAGGTCAGTTGTTTGGCAGTTATATTGGTGTCTGGTTTGGATGAGGTGAACCCCCAGTTTCACATGAGTCATGTAGGGTCCTTTAGCAGCATTTAAGCATTCTTCTATTTCGATGTAATATTAATTTTTATATACATTCACATTTATATTTATACATGAGTTTTAAATTAGGTTGTTTAATTCACCCTTTAGTTGATGCATTAGGTATTCTGATAATAATAATGAGTAATAATTTTACAGCATTTACTAATCCTGGTTATTTTTATATTTGTAATTAATATTAAATAAATATTAATATTTGATTATATTTTTTAAATATTCAAATTGTTATTTATTTATTCTATTATGAACTAAGATGAATTAGCAACGAACAATAGTATATTTTAATAGTAAATTAACATCAACTTTATTTATGTCTGGGAATTCTGTTGTCTGGTAAAGCTAAAATGTTCAAGACCCCATTTCCAAGAAAATACTTATTAGATTTATTTAAACAATGAAACCCAGATTTCATATCCTGTTAAAGCTATTTCTTCTGTACTTTGTTTGCTTGTTGAGTCTAGGGAATAACTGAAGTATGTTTATTTCCCAAGGGACATTGTCCTACTTTCCTTATCCGTTGTCTATTTTCTTTTAATCATTTGTCACTAAAACACATTTGGACATCTATAACTCTCTAGTATGAGGTAATTGATATTCGTCAAGTAAGATAATAGATATTAGTTCCTCAAATAATAATAATAATAATTTATTACATTTTAAATAATATTTATATATTTTTTAAAAACTATGAATTCTCAAATCACAATTAACAGATGTCAGGATGATTTTCAGCATGTATTTAAGCTGTTCTGGATGCTTTAATCCATGACTACTGACTTCTGCTGCAAAGCTGCAAGGGCAAAAAGTGCCAGCTAGTTGGTACTGTGAATCTCTTTGCTCTCTCAGTACATTTTTATACATAGAAAAAAATTACATCATTTTCCTTTTTTAAATTATATTATTTTATATAATTTAATATTTAAAAATATATATTATATTTAGATTATTTATGATAATTTTAATAAAACAGTTTTGTGTATATTTCTAATTTTTCAGATTTATTATTTTAAATATTATAAAAAATATTATATTCAATTACATATTATTATTAGTTTTTTTAAAGTATGTTATTAATAAGTATATATAATTAATTTTATAAAATTGTATATTTCCCTCTCTCTAGACATTTTTAGAGTGCTCTCAAAAGGAAGAGATCTTGAAGCCCCCTGCTGATTGTATAGGGTGGATTCTGAATTCTCAACCCTCACGTCCCCTCAGGGCCGTCAGGACCGCCACCATCAGCCCAGGTAATCCCTAATAGCTTTACTGCAGACCTATCCCAAACTATCCAACAACAAACCCACCCCTACACTTCCATCTACCAAGCTTGCCATATGCCACACAATTAGCCCATGTTGAGTAAACATCACTTAACCCACTTTAAAGCTGATGAGCTAATTGAGTTTAATTACAGTCCCACTGTTATTGCAAGAAAGCCTGGAGGGAAGGCATTTGTTCTAATTAAGAGGCTGCTGTTTGAGGTGCTGGGGTGTCATGAATTCCATTGCTGGGATGAAGACCTGTACTTCACTCTGAGAGTTTTATACATTTGATATCACATCAGGACATTGCTGTCATTTAGAGGAAACAGAAATACCAGAAATGTCTGGACCTAACAATGATACATATTTGTATGCACATTACTTCGGTTCATAAGCTCAAATAATCATATCCAAGGAAGGAAATAGCTTGCTGTGTTCAGATGAAAATAACTAAAGTGATTGTTGACCCAAAAATTTAAATTCATAATTTACTCACCCTAAATGATGAATACTCACACTAGTCATCATTTACTCACCCCCATGTTGTAATGATAAAAAAAACAAAGATATGAAAAGATTCGTAAGGATTTATTCTTCCATATAATGGATGTTAACCAAAACATTACCAACATTTTTGTGTTTCAGAAAAGAAAGAAAATCACACTGATTTGTAACAACATGAAGGTGAGTAAATGATGACGGGTGAACTAACGATCTGTTTCAGAGTCAGAAAGTGTGAGAAGTATCAAATTATGTCAAAATGAAAACATTTATAAAATATTAGTTGTCATAGACGATATTTGTAATGTTAAACATGGGATACAAAATATATCTCTAGAAATATATAAAAAAAATTATATCCAAAAAAATTATTAATAATGTTTCACTTTTTGCCCTCTACAACAATAAAGAAAGCTTTCGTTATGAACACAGTATGCATCATTTTTACTTTCATGCTTATCATTAATAGAAAAAAGGCATAATCCATTTGAGCACTAATACTAAAGTATTCTGGAAAAGGAAATATTTATAGTTATTTTTTTGTGTTATTGTCAGTGTGCACTGCCATTGACCCATTTTAAATTGAAAGGCCATCTTCTTATCATAGTCATATGATGAAGTTTTGAAAGAAATTTCTCTTAAGAAATATCCTTGTGGGTTGTGTTCATGTTGTTGCTTATGATTGTTGAACCAATGTCTGCATTTTTAAGTTACTGTACATCTAATCTGAGACACACTATGAAGTTTGGTTTCAATTTTAGACAATTTTTGTTACATCTCACTCCTGCTGTTACTGAAATTTCTAATTTAATCATACCTTTCTCTTTCTGCCTCTCTCTCTCTCACACACATACAGTACACATGCACAAGCTTATTTGCCCTTGAAGGAATAACCGAAGAAAATAGACAAAGCTTTTATTGGCCACTCTCAATCATCTGAATGAGCAGCGGGGAGCTTGGGTTACATGTGTCCACATTATTTCCTAAATCGGATCCTTAATATGTTGTTTTTCTTCCTTCAAAGGTGAATTGTGGTGACCTGGTGAAGAGCTTATAGAAGAGGTCGATAACTTTAAAATGGGACCACTTTGTATTAGAAGCTTGCTATTAATGTGATATGCTGCGAGTCATTGCCTAAAGGTTGTAGTGTGACAGAAATTACTGTCATGCTCCTCAAACAAATAGAAGGTGGTGTGTGTAAGCAGCATTGTCCACATAAGAATGACATGCAGGGTTAATTACAGGCCTGTTGCAATACAATGGACAGAGTGTTAACAATGCTACAAGTTTTTACATGTAGCATTAATTATTTCAGCCCACTAGACACACACAACTATCTAATGTCAGTCATGTTGTAGACATTGTAATGTGCTGTCACTGTAGTTGAGAGAGGGAGGAGAATATACTACAGTTACAGTTTTATATAGGCAAACTGGGTGGCAGTTTGCAGGTGGATAGATTGGAAAATTACTCTCATAGTAATCGTATATACATAGTATTGGGTTTGGTTTCAGACACCATATGGCACAATTAAAGAAAAAAAAACATGCATGAGCTGTCTGAACGGTCTGCTCTTATGCCACTTAAGAAACCTGTAGTTGATTCCTCAGATCAATGTGCCCGGATATGTATATGAAGGTGTTTGAGAGATGCTTTGTAAATCGGCAGTGTCTATTTTTATGCCTGTGGTTATGGTGCACGTGTTCCCTGGGGTTCTTTATGGAGCATGATGAATGAGGTGCTATTCACAGTTTGAGGCCTGACTCGTTCGGCTGCCAATATAGAAACTCAGTAGCCCACTTGCTGACATTCACATTGCAGGGCTGTGATGGCAAAGCAGGTGTTGTGTTTTCATATTTTTTGTTGGTTGTTTGTTAGTTTAATGTCATATCTTTCACACGGTCTTTTCCTCCAATGCATCAGCAGGTATTTTTCTGTGGTGTCTCTGAAAAAAGAAATAGTGATATGACGCTTCAAAGCTTTCAAAATGTAATTATTTTTGTTAGATTTTTTTCTTATTGATTTAAATGCTTGAATTTGCATTGTGTAAATGAAAAAAAAGCACACATGCTTATCGAGCATTATATGATAAAAATGTCTATAGGTTCTTAGCACATTTTACATGTGCTCATTTGAAGATTCAGTGTCATATTTTTAAACTAAGGACACTTCTTGAGTTGCAGTGACATCTAGTGCTCTTTGTGTATAGACTATATCTATACATGCACCATCCACTGTTTGATACAGACATCAGCTATTGTTTCAGTAACCACGAGACCATTTTGAAGGCTCAGGAAACCTTTGCAGGTGTTTTGAGTTGATTAGCTGATTGGCATGTCACCATATTCTAATTTGTTGAGATAGTGAATTGGTGGGTTTTTGTTAAATGTGAGCCAAAATCATCACAATTAAAAGAAACAAAGACTTAAACTACTTCAGTCTGTGTGCATTGAATTTATTTAATACACGAGTTTCACAATTTGAGTTGAATTACTGAAATAAATGAACTTTTTCACGACATTCTAATTTATTGAGATGCACCTGTAATTTTACAAGGTGGGCTGGATGGTTGGGGGAAGAGTTAGGGAGGTGGTTGCCAGACTGGGCCAAACTTATAATTGGTGGTCCAGAACCACCCCGGCCACCCTGTGGAGCTGGGCCTGTGAATGCTATTTCATGGAAGAGATGTATGATTGGCCATAGTAATTATTATTATTATACTAAGCTTTTTAGAAACTTTGAAACCTAAACTGGGGCCAGTTGCATAAACTTAACCTCTTTGTTAATATTCTGTGTCTTAAGAACAAGTCTGACCAGCTAGCAGTTAGCCAAGGTGTAATCATCTTGTTTTTTGGATTCAGCTTAGACTAATCTACGTTTTTATGTAACCAAAAAAAAAAAGACCAGTATTAAATAAAAATATTAGATGACTTACTTGTAATACTAGTCCTAAATATTTTATGCAACTGGCCCCTGGTAGAGGTGATGTTTGATGCCACAATTCAGAGTTACAAAACACTGCCCTCTTTTGGACAACTGTACATAGCACTACTACTTTTGTTTTGTTGATGCTGAAATAAACAAACATTAGATGAAAAAAAAAATAATTTTAAGTTGAAGTAAAATAATTAAATATGAAATAAGCATAAAAGAGATAAACAGAAATATTTAAACAAAAATAATGACATTAAAATGACAAAAGTACAAAACGAAATTACCAAAATATAAACGCAAATTAAAATGAAAGCTTAAAATAAAAGCTAATGAAAAAAAATATTAAAAAGTGGTCACACAAATTGAAAACACTTCTATTTATTTTCACAATAATAGTGGCATTCCTCCTCACCAACCCAATTTCAATCAAATTATTGAATTATTGTCGTTTCTCGTGCATCAGTTTGGTCAGTGGTCACAAATCAAATTATAAAATGTGTAAAATGTTACCTACTTGAAAAAATATTAGATATAATAATATATTTTTTAATAATAAGCTATATAATAATATAGGCTATTATAATATATTAGTTATTATACTTAAGATTCAAATATTAGATTCAGTTTGCAGGGCTGGCGGCAAGCAGGTGCTATGTATTTTACTATTTTTTGTCGCACGATTTCTCTCTTTCACTTTCCTCCAGTTCTAATGGACATCATAAGATTTTCTCCGCTCTGTTTTCTTGGGAAAGTTAGTGTTGGCTGAAATATCTCACATATCTCACACGCACAGTAGGCTAATGCACCTGTTACATAGATCAGTTCATGTTATGAGGCCTCATAGCCTATTAATTTTTGATTGACAGCATTTAAACTAGTAGCTGTGTACAGTAAAAGACAGAAATACCTGCTGCAGTCTAGCCCTAATAGAATAGTGATTATTGCAAAATGAATGGTTTTCCATGTGGTCTGTTGGTAAGGGAAGGACAGTCAGGTGTGTCTAATCATCGGCTTTGTCTCTGTTCTGCTCGCATTGTCTGCATAGTTTCTATACTAGATGACGGCACAAACACGGAATCAGGCATGTAGCTCTCAGATCAACAGAGAAAGAGACAGAATACGATATCCTGCAGAGGACGATAGTTTAGCTCTCTGTGGTTTGCTCTTTTAGTTTTTATAGCCTACTAAACTTACTATGATACGAAAAGACTTGCTTTATTTCTACGTTTCCTTGAACGTGTTGTTTTGTTATTTATTATGAGTTCGTGTTAGCTGAAAAAAACTTTTAGCCTACTATATGACTATTTTGTTTTGATTTATTGCATAGAAGTTTTTTGCATCGAATATTAAATATTGGAGCTACAATATGAAATTCAACGGCTATATGAGGCTGCGTATCGGGGAGGCGGTGGATTTAAAGCCAACTTTTTCAACTCGTCACACTTTTCATAAGAAAATCGTCCTGGATCCATATATCGTTGTTACAGTTGATAATCTGAAAATTGGACAGACCGCCACAAAATCGAAGACCAACAAACCGACCTTCAATGATGAATTCTGCCCATACATCACAAATGGCAAAGTGCTGGAACTGGCTGTTTTCCATAACACTCCTATAGGATACGACGATTTTGTCTCCAATTACAGAATCCAGCTTGAGGAATTGATAACGTCGTCAAACACAAGACAAACGTTTGAAGGATGGGTGAGTTTCTACTGTGTATACACATTGCATTGACTGCTTAGACTAGTAAAAAGTAGACTGGTCTAATTTAAATCGGAATAGTAAGATTTATTATCCCTTGGCTAACTGCTAGTTGGTCAAACTAGCTTTTAAGAGACAGTCTTAAAGAGATAGTACACCCAGTAATGACAGTTCTAATCAGTTGACGGTAGCCATTGACTTCGTTGAATTGGGGGGAAATACTATGGAAGTCAACGGCTACCGTCAACTGTCTGGTTAGCAACATTCTTCAAAATACCATATTATGTGTTCAGCAGAAGAAACAAACTCGTACATGATTGGAACAACTTGAGGTTGAGAAATTTAAATGATGACAGAATTTTCATTTTTGGGCAAACTATTCCATTAACATAGTGGCTACTTTATGCAGCTGGTCAATATTAGAGGGCTTTTACAATAATACATTTGATATGATCAACATTTGGTGATAATATTTTTGTGGTATATTGATTGATGCATTTATAATAACATAAATAATTTGTTTTATAAATTAGCACAGGTGTTTTCTTTCTTTGTGTACTTTTTGGACTTATTGAATACCATATTATGTGTTCAGCAGAAGAAACAAACTCGTACATGATTGGAACAACTTGAGGTTGAGAAGTTTAAATGATGACAGAATTTTCATTTTTGGGCAAACTATTCCATTAACATAGTGGCTACTTTATGCAGCTGGCCAATATTAGAGGGCTTTTACAATAATACATTTGATATGATCAACATTTGGTGATAAGATTTTTGTGGTATATTGATTGATGCATTTATAATAACATAAATAATTTGTTTTATAAATTAGCACAGGTGTTTTCTTTCTTTGTGTACTTTTTGGACTTTACATTTACATTTAGTCATTTAGCAGACACTTCCAGTAGCTAGATGTTGCGACTTGGACACCTCACTTCTCCAAGATAACTTGGAGGACCTATCTGAGAGGTAAGACTCAAACAACTGGTGTGCAGTTCCTGAGATGCCATTTTCCAATAGGGTTGACAGGAGAATCTGGTGGTTCACCGTATCAAAAGCAGCAGACAGTTCCAGCAAAATAAGTATAGAAGATTTGGAAGCCACTCTTGCCAGTCTTAGGGCTTCAACAACTGAGAGCAAGGCAGTCTCGGTCGAATGTCCACTTCTGAAGCCAGATTGGTTGCTGTCCAGGAGGTTGTTCTGTGTGAGAAAGGCTGAGACTTGGTTGAACACTCGTTCAAGTGTTTTTGCAATGAAAGGTAGAAGGGAAACTGGTCTGTAGTTCTCTAAAAGAGTTAGGTTAAGAGTGAGTTTCTTAAGAAGTGGGGTTATACGAGCTTGTGTGCCAGAGTTAGGCGAATTGTTAATTTTGTTGTGATAGTATGTCCTTTTCAGTGGAGACATTAGCAGAGAATGAAGAGAGGAGTGGTCGATATACATTAAGGTCAGTAGGATATTGTGATTTGCGCCATACTCTTTCTGCAGCTCTGAGCTTAGAACGATGCTCACGGAGAACATCAGATAGCCAAGGGGTAGAAGAGGCGGTATGAGCTGGCCTGGAAGACAAGGGGCAGACAGTGTCTAAACAAGACGTAAGAGTGGAGCAGAAAGTATCGGTAGCACTGTTAACATCAAGAGATGATAACTGTTCAGGGGAAGGAAGCAAAGATGAAACCATAGCTGATAGCCGGGAGGGTTAAATGTTGTGAAACTATTTATTATATAGTAAATATATTTTAAAAAATCTTTACATAATAAAAAGAATGAGAGGAATTGTCCTACATTCTTGGAAACCCCCCAACTACTCCCACCCCAAATTTCACATCCTTTACTTTTGATATAAATACTTTGATATACATTTACAGATAAAACGCAAAATACAAAGTAAGAGAGATGTGAAAAACCATTGTCCTCTTTTCTTTGCACTTTTAGTCTTTCCTGACTACAGGCCTATTAGGGTTCTTGTAAAAGGCTCCTGTTGCTTTCATTTGTGCAATAACTAGGCTGTGCTCAAAACCACATGTTGCACCCTACCATGCATCACGGAAACTTTCAGAGTGTTACATTCTCTTGCATCTATAGGGTAACTGGGTGGATGTGCGGTTTGATATACTTGTGTTCTGCTTTTCATTTAGTCCAAACGATAAAATCAGATCAAATGAGTCCTTGTGAAGTTTTTTTTGAAGTCTTGAAATCTGATGGTGAGGGTGTTTAAGGTTATTGTTTTATGCTAAAACGTGTTTAAAAATTACACATTAATATTTTTCAAGGTTTACAGGAATTTGACACTGAACATGATACCATTATTTTTTGTATTTTCTTTAGGCCTTATTTGAATGGTATTAGAGTTTTATAATATTCCTCATGGTCACCGTTTCATTGTAGGTTGCAGAAAATGTGGTTATTTTGCAAATGTGGTTCTCTCACTCTGTTTGTGGGGGACGTGCTTCCAAACTCCCGTACCACCAGTGCATACATGCTGCTCAACCAAACTAGCTGGATTCCTCTCTTTGCCCCTTATAACCGCTCCTGTGTTTTACATCTTACGTTCCCCACATGTATGAATTGCATTAGCTATCAGAACTTAAGTTTCCATTTTGTTATGATTTCCATTTTGTTGCATGGTCTGAAGTGTAATTTTAAAGCCAGCTGCCAAACATATCTGCTGGTTTGTGGGTAAACCCCTGCTTTGGCTTCACAGCTGTTGGTCAATTAAATACTAGTTATCTTTGCATCTCTCATGGCAGTTTACTGGCAACCTAGTTATAGTGTGTTTATTATTATATTTACTTTATATTTATATAAATATATATATTATATTTATATTTACTATATTCACTTTTCTATCAGATGCTCGGTTGGTCACTTTAAATTTTAAGTTTTTTAAATACTATTGAAGTGGTTGGGTCAATGCTTAAACCTTCCGATCCCTGAAGTGCTTGTTGTGTTTGGTGGTGCGTGCTGTGGACTTGACTCCCTGAACCAGCTCGTCCTGCTTTCCTCGTCTTGCCTCGTGTTACAGGAATTCCTCGCACATGGCAGGGCAAGCTAAATGATAATAAGTGAGAGAATGACTTAGATGGCAAGATAGAATGACTAAGACTCTGCTAGAAGGTTAGTGTGACAAGCTAGAGATATGACTCTGATAATATGCTGCAGTTAAATATGATGTTATATTATGTTATGATATACATTAAACCAAACAAGCTTTCACTCATAGTAATAAGAGCTCACTCTCTAAAAACATTTTCATTTACCTAAATGTGTCACCTTTACAGTATGTCAGGGTTACCGGCTTAGTGAAAAGTCTAGTGCTTTTTTAAAATTAGTAATTTTTTAATTTAAAATGTTAAATATTTATGTGTTCAGGCTAACACAATATTTTGACGTGATATATAATCACATTGTAAAATAAGTAAGTATTTAAAAAATGTTTAGGATTTGAAAAATATTTTTTTTGTTTGTTTGTGAAGGAAATAAAGTATGTCCTCCATATATACACTCTCAGAAAAAAAGGTACAAAAGCTGGCAATGGGGCGGTACCTTTTCAAAATTTACAGACCATTTACGGTCTTAAAAATAAAGGTGCTTCACGATGCCATAGAAGAACCTTTTTGTCTAAATGGTTCCATCAAGAACCTTTAACATCTGAAGAACCTTTCTGTTTCACAAAAGGTTCTTTGTGGCGGAAGAATTGAGAAACTTCAGATTATAAAAAGGTAAGAAAGAGATGGTTCTTTAAAGAACCTTTGACTGACTGGTTCTTTGTGGAACCAAAAATGGTTCTTCTATGGCATCGCTGTGAAGAACCTTTTGAAGCACCTTTATTTTTAAGAGTGTGGGTACTAATATGTACCTTTAAGGTACCAATATGGACTCTTTATAGGTACAAAGGGTACCGTCCCAGTGACAGCTTTTGTACCATTTCTTCTGAGAGTGTATCAGGCCTGCTAAATGTTAGGAAGCTTTTGTTAAAAGTGATATTTTATCATATTGTCAGTCAGCACCTAGAGTAGTTTTAGTAAGCTTTTAAAGTGTTATCTCACTGAGTATCTCTTCTTCCAGGTGAAACTGGAACCCGAGGGGAGTGTGTATGTCTCCATCTTTCTCACCGGCTCCTTTACAGATGGTTAGCTGTTTTTGATAACTATAGATATTTTTATTTTATTTTATTTTTTAACCATATCTGTTTATTTGAATTATTATTGTATAAAAATCAATTATATTCTGTGTAATTCAAGTTATTTGATTTTAATATAATTATGCTGATTATGTGTTTCTGTGTTTGTCTGCTATGAAGATTTACTAATTATTAATTAGAACGTTTATGGTAGTCAGTTAAGCTATGAATGAAACCTGATGTGCCATTTTTCTTTTAGTCCCTGATGAAGGGAATGTTTTGATCACCATTTTTTGTCTCTTAAAGATTTTGTTGTATTTTTGTCTTTCAACATGATACACAAGCTCTCTTTTAAGTTTTATTCTATTGAAAATGTATAAGGATCGTAACAGTTAAACTAGTACTTACCCACAACACTTTGTTTAACTTTATGCTTAATTTTGTAAGCAATTTAATTGTGCTTACTGAGTGTTGCTATGACTTTCAGATGAAGCTGTGAATGGACTGAGACACCATAAAAAGTTTACAAGAAAAAGGCAAAAAGCTTTGAAGAAAAGAAAGGTCCACCAAGTCTATGGACATAAGTTTATGGCAACCTTCCTTCCCCAGCCTACTTTTTGCTGCCATTGCAACAACTTCATCTGGTGAGACTTGCACTGAAAACACACCTTCATGCACATAAAACAATCAACAAATCAGACTCGCATAATATGTGTTATGCCAAGTGATTAAAAGTATATAATCATTCCCCAGGGGTGTTTTTGGAAAGCAAGGTTATCAGTGTCAAGGTAAGCATGTTTACTAATATTAGTGGAAT
Source organism: Sinocyclocheilus grahami (assembly GCF_001515645.1). Taxonomy (NCBI): domain Eukaryota; kingdom Metazoa; phylum Chordata; class Actinopteri; order Cypriniformes; family Cyprinidae; genus Sinocyclocheilus; species Sinocyclocheilus grahami. Next base: position 1,151,370 of record NW_015505290.1, on the reverse strand, counting down.
AATAAATTCCCCATATGTTTTAACATACTGCATGCACAAGGATTAACAACATTCACTTTTATGCCTCATTATTCTAGTGTGTGCGTGTGTGGTTCACAAGAGGTGTCATGATTTGGTTGTAAGTGAGTGTACACATATGAAGAAAGATTCAAATGAGGTAAGAGTGTGTGTATGTAAATGCATATGACAAAATTGTGTCTTGTGGATCAATTTCCCACATACATATTATTTTGTGTGCAGGGCCAAAGACAGGGCTTTAGCGTCAATCTACCCCACCAGTTTAGAGAGCACAACTACAAAGTTCCCACATACTGTAACCACTGCGGATCTTTACTTTACGGCCTGATCAAACAGGGACTCCAATGCAAGAGTAAGCACATATTTACTCCACTTGAAATGCATTGAAATACAATAGGGGCAAGATTGTTGTTGTCATCTGTGTGGTGTGGATTCATCCAGGTTGCAAGTTGAACATCCACAAACGCTGTGAAAAGAATGTTGCACTTAACTGTGGGGTGAACAGTGCTGAACTTGCCAGCAAATTGTCAGAGATTGGATTGCTCAACACGCTTTCTAAAAGAAAGTCTCAGGTAATGTCAGAACAAAAGCAATCTCAAAAAGCCTCCTTTATCAGGGAATATTTGGTTTTGTTAAATGCACATTTATTTTGTTTGTGAGATATTTCTCCACAATTGTGTTTGCTTACATATCTGCTTACTTTTTCACAGAGTTCTCTGCACATGACAGGAATAAAGGGTCAGAACTCCATTAAAAGCATACAGCCGACGCTTGAAGAGCCAGAGGAAGATACTGTTAAAGTTGATCTGGAAGACTTCAGTTTCTTGCAGGTTTTGGGAAAAGGCAGCTTTGGCAAGGTGAGACATACTGGCAGGGCTGCCAACTCTCATGCATTCAGTGTGAAACTCATGTAAATGCCACTGTTCTCACACTCTGATGCCACACGATCATTTTCTCACACAGTGAAAGGCACCCTCAAATGAAAGCAAGAGCAGTTCAGTTAAGACTGTGATAATAGGATATTAGCGAGATTTGACAACCTCTCCAGTGCGTTTTTGTGTTTGTGCTCTGGACAGCATTAAAAGTTTTGTTTACAACGTGTTTTTGTAGCGTTGAGCAGTGTAGCCAATCACAGATATAGCTGTTGATTTCTTGTACACCTCTGATTGGCCATTGCATTCAAGTTAGTCAAAATTGACTCACCGCTCAAACTGGATTTTTTTAAGACTCCAGTGTTCTGCATGCTCGCAAATCCTCTCATCTGCTTTATTGATTATAACTATCAAATATAATTTTGTTAGATGGGGATGAACTGAAGTGAGTGGCAGTTTTTGTCTCTTTGCGCACTTTAGGCTACACATAATCCATTCAGAAGTTGAATAAAAGTTTTATTTATTTTATTTTACATTTTTTGGGCCAATGGCTACATACACTGTACAGCAAAGTTTTGGGAGTTACATCTAAATCCCTTATCTGTCATATAATTGCGAGATTTCACTTTTGAAATTGCAATAATTGACATAGTGATAACCATAGCAATAGACCGTAGAGAATATAATTCATCAAAATTAAGCAATGTAAATGCAGACTAATAGATTCATTAAAAAAATAGGATCAACATTTTTGGTCACACTTTATTTTAAGGTCCAGTTCTCAGCATTAACAAACCATTAACTGCAACTTTTGTTTTCATTAATTAATAGATATTAATAGTTAGTAAGATAGTTGTTAAGTTTAGGAATTGGGTAGAATTAGGGATGTAGAATATGGTCATGCAGAATATGTGCTTTATAAGCACTAATAAACAGCCAATATGTGTATAATGTGCATGCTAATAAGAAACTAGTTAATAGTGAGAATTGGTCCCTATACTGAAGTGTTACCATTGACTTGTACATTTTGCAATTTGCTCACTGTGTATTACTATTCTTGCTTTGGTGAAAAGTTATTTGTTTTGCAGCATTGTAACAGTTATTTGATAGTATTTTATGATAAAAACACAGTACCATTTACGGCATCACTATGTCAAATCCAATACCAGTTCAGCTGTACACTCTTAAAAATAAATGTTCTTTATTGGCATTTGTGGTTCCATGAAGAACTGTTGCCATCCATGGAACATTTTTATAACACAAAAGGTTCTTTATAGTGGAAAAGGCTCTTTAGATTTTCAAAATGTTCGTCACACTAAGAGGAAAATAGTTCTGTGGCATCGCTGCAAAACCCCCATTTGAAACCTGTATTTTTAAAAGTGTACTTGTAAACCAGACATGCACTTTTAACCCTCAGAAATCTATAATTGTATGTATGTGCGTAGGTGATGTTGGCTCGTCTAAAAAGTGACCACAGGGTGTTTGCTGTAAAAATGCTGAAGAAGGATGTCATATTGCAAGAAGATGATGTAGAAGCAACCATGATTGAGAAGAGAGTGCTGACTCTGGCTCACCAGCATCCATTTCTTACACAGCTCTACTACTGCTTTCAGAATGCGGTAAGAGTTCACAAATAGTTTCAAGGTGCTAAATAGCTTTTCATACGATGTATAGAGGTAAATAATTACAATCATTTTTTTGTACTAATATTGAGCTCTGGACATTACATCTTCTGTGTACAGTGTACTGTGTTAATATGTAGGTTTTTTTTTTACAGGTGTTTTACCCAGATTTTGAATTACACATTCCATTGTGTTGTGTTTTAGGGTTAAATGTAACTTAACAGATAATGTCTATGCAGAAAATTACTAGAGATTATTTTCTACAGATTTATTTGTTCTTATAGGTCACTTTGAACTCTTTGTGATTCCAAATTATATAAATTAATTCTTAGAAGGCACTATCTTTGACAATAGAAGAATCTAGAAATGTGTCTCAAACAGCCTTCAGCTGAAACAGCCAGAGCAAATGCCGATCATAGTCGGTCAGGGGTGAACTCAATGCAGTGTTAGATGTGTTTACGTGTTATCGGGTAGATAATCTGTAATGTGAGCCCAGAAGAAATCACGCTAGACGTAGCAGTAGAGACTGATTTCTGTTAACGTGATTTCCATGTTGACTGACAAACTGGGAAAAAAGTTTTGTTGAATGTAGACACTTCATGTCCCTCACTCAACCAGGAAACACAATGCTGTTTGACAAAAAACCCTTGACATCATATCAACAAAATGTGTTTAAATTCCTGGAATGCCTTGTATTTTACCTTTAGTGTTCTGAAACTGATTGTATTTTTCATGAGAATGTTACCTGACCGTAAAAATCTGACAGCTGAATAGCAGTCGGTTCAGTAACAAAAAAGTTACAGAAAGTGATATCAGATGCTACTTATTCACTAATATACACTATAGTTTGTTTTAATAAGATTACTGCCTTTTCTGGAAGTGTAATTTAAAATAAAAACCTAACTTTTAAAAATAATCAAAATGAGTGATGACTATTGCAATATCAAATGTAAACCGTAGATGGAGCCTCTTGTTTAGAGTAACATTGTGCGGAACAGTATTCACTTCCTGCTGAGAAGTAGCCTATCATCTGCATACCAGAGCGACTCGGTGAAAGCGTGGGAGGATACTAGCTAAAGGGAAGTTATGCAAGCTTTCTGTTGACTTACACATTTTACGTCTCCTGACCACAAACACTACAACACTACATCTCTCTCTCTCTCTCTCTCTCTCTCTCTCTCTCTCTCTTAGTAAAGAACTTTTTTTTTACTGTATCAAACAAATGGAAATTCTTCATTATGTTCCTATAAAGAAGAAGAAGAATTTGTTTTACTGTATCAAACAAATGGAGACTCAGTGAGCAAACTCTTCTTCGGTTTTTGCCTAAAAAACTTATTGCAAGGTTACAGTATGTTCAAAACTCAGCAGCAAGAGTTCTCTCCTCCACCAGACTTTCTGCTCACATTACTCCTCTACTGCATGATCTTCACTGGCTACCTGTGGCATCACATATTCACTTTAAGATATTACTTCTAACGTTTAAGGCATTAAATGGTCTTGCGCCTCCATATCTGTCTGACCTACTGTACTCCTATTCTCCTGCCCGGTCTCTCAGATCATCTGAGCTTGGTCTTTTGTCCATTCCTCGTTTTCGGCTGTCCACTGTATGTGGTAGGTCATTTAATGTTAATGCTCTGAAATTATGGAATTCGCTACCCCTTACATTTCGCAATATACCATCTTTGTCTACATTCAAGACTCGGCTAAAAACATATCTTTTTAATATGTATTTTGGATAATGTGGCTATATGTGGCCTTATGTGTTTGTATTGTGTATATGGGTGTGCAAATGTTTTGTTTAGCACTATGTAAAGTGACCTTGAGCTATGGAAAGGCAGTATATAAATAAAACTTCTTCTTCTTCTTCTTCTTCTTCAAACAAAGACAAAATTATTTTTTTCAAAAAACATAAAATCTCACATACCCCAATGTTTTGAAAGGTAGTGTATTTATACATATATATATATATTAGGGCTGTCAAAGTAGCTGAAAAACTGAATTCGAATTTTTTACTTAAATATGATCAAAATTCGAATTATATTCTAATTTAAAATGCATTTATATTATATAATTAATATAATTAAAATAGATACATATGTAAAATATATATATATATATATATAAAATAGAGAGAGAAATTTGTACACTGCCATTAAAAAATTTGGGATCAGTAAGATATTTAATGTTTTTAATGGAGTTTCTTATGCTCATTAAAGGGTTAGTTCACCCAAAAATGAAAATTAAGCTGCGTTTTACTCACCCCCGAGGCATCCTAGGTGTATATGACTTTCT
>NW_015505290.1:1136447-1146124 GCF_001515645.1 Sinocyclocheilus grahami | reverse complement strand
TTTTTATTTAAGTTCTTTTGGACTGAAGCAATGCAACACCCGCTGAGTGGCATTAAACAGCTTGAAAGATCAAAGACCATTTTTAATATAACTTCGACTGGATTCATCTGAAAGAAGAAAGTTATATACACTTAGGATACCTCGGGGGTGAGTAAAACGCAGCCTAATTTTCATTTTTGGGTGAACTAACCCTTTAAGGCTGTATTTATTTGATCAAAAATACAGAAAAAAACTTTTGTGAAATTTTTTTTTATGCAATTTCTAATATTGTTTTCCTATTTTAATATTCTTTAAAATATTATTTATTTCTTTGATGCAGCACTGAATTTTCATCAGCCATTACTCCAGTCTTCAGTGTCACATGATCCTTCAGAACCTGTGATAATTTTTTCTTTGATTCCTTGGTGAATAAAAAGTTAAAAAGCATTTATTCAAAATAGAAAACAGCATTTATTCAAAATAGAAATCTTTTCTAACAATATTAGTCTTTTCTATCACTTTTTATCCATTTAACACATTTTTAAACGCTTTTTATCTATTTAACATATATATTTTGAATAAACACTGTTATTTTTATCTTTTATTCATCAAAGAATCCTGAAAAAAGTATCACAGGTCCTAAAAAATATTAAGCGGCACAACTGTTTCCATCATTAATTTTAAATCAGCATATTAGAATGATTTCTGAAGGATCATGTGACATTGAAGACTGAAGTAATCATGCTGAAAACTCAGCTTTGCGTCACAGGAATAAATTACATTTTAAAGTATATTAAAATAATTTTTTTTTTAATTAAGTCGCAATAATATTTTACAAAATCACGTTGTTGTTGTTTTTTTCTGTATTTTTGATCAAATAGATACAGCCTTGAATATCTTACTGATCCCAAACTTTTGAATGGCAGTATTTTGTACTGCATCACTGTGTTTTAGTACACAAGTACACATACTGTAGTTGAAAATGCTGGAAGGAGTACAATCATATATTCCCTTACTTTTATAAAATGTTTTTCCATGTGTATGCTAACCTGTGCTATTAATTTCTCAGGAGCGGTTATTCTTTGTCATGGAGTTTGTAAATGGTGGTGACCTCATGTTCCACATCCAGAAGTGCAGGCGTTTTGACGAGCCACGAGCCCGGTTTTATGCCGCAGAGATAATTTCGGCCCTTATGTTCCTTCACTCCAAAGGCATCATTTACAGGTGAGGAATACTGAGGATTATTTTAACATTTCACATTTCCTGTCATTAAATTACTTTTGAGCTAGCTGTGGATGTAATAGTTTCCTTACTGGTTTAATGTACAAAACATTTAATTCCCTAATTTAAGAAGAAAGTGTATTTGAAATCCATAATGTTCAGCAGAATATACTGCAGATGTTCACACTCCAATGCCACTGCCCTCAGTTATTTGCTTTGACATGCCTGTGAAATCTTGTCTGCGCATGTCCAGACACACTTAGTCAGATTTTACAGACAGTCTCCACCCCTGGCTTAGTCGTCCTTTTCCATGACGTGACATTGTGCTCTTCCTGGCTGTAATCACATGACCTTTGCCTACCTGAGTAAGCTTTCTGATCACCCCTGTAATAGAGCCAAGCCCAAATATAAACACATCTGACAAACTGCTTTCCCGTTCAAATAAGGCTTGTGGCATTTACGAGCTTCCCTGCGGGACCTTTAGAGGAATGCTGGCGAACTCTGCTGAACCCCTGTCATCTTTACAACCATATGGCCCCTTTTATGGCCACTCTCACCTTTCCTTTTGATTTTATTGGGCTTTAAAGCTAATTATTTTAGGGTAATTATAACACTTCTGTGAAGTGAAGCTTAAGGGGGGAATGATAAAGAGTCTTGGGAAAGATGGCAGTGTTGTAGTGCAAGAGGACATTTTGAGTGAGGACTTGATCTGATGTTACAGCCCTGCCCACTGCCCAGCATGCAATGGAGCTAATATTACATAAGCTGTTTACTCAAGGAAACAGAGAGCACGAGGGAGGGAGAGAGAGAGAGAGAGAGAGAGAGAGAGAGCGGCCTGTGCACTGCTCTGTTTATCACATGATTTTGTTTGTTACGAAGTGCAATATAGTATGCACAGAGATTATTCCAAATATATACACTCTAAAAAATGCTGGGTTGTTTCAACCCAATGTTGGGTCAAATATGGACTAACCCAACTGTTGGGTTAAATTTTGATTACATTTTTAAATTAACTTTTTAACCCAACAGTTGGGTTTGTCCATATTTGACCCCATTTACGAGCTTCCCTGCGGGACCTTTAGAGGAATGCTGCCGAACTCTGCTGAACCCCTGTCATCTTTACAACCATATGGCCCCTTTTATGGCCACTCTCACCTTTCCTTTTGATTTTATTGGGCTTTAAAGCTAATTATTTTAGGGTAATTATAACACTTCTGTGAAGTGAAGCTTAAGGGGGGAATGATAAAGAGTCTTGGGAAAGATGGCAGTGTTGTAGTGCAAGAGGACATTTTGAGTGAGGACTTGATCTGATGTTACAGCCCTGCCCACTGCCCAGCATGCAATGGAGCTAATATTACATAAGCTGTTTACTCAAGGAAACAGAGAGCACGAGGGAGGGAGAGAGAGAGAGAGAGAGAGAGAGAGAGAGCGGCCTGTGCACTGCTCTGTTTATCACATGATTTTGTTTGTTACGAAGTGCAATATAGTATGCACAGAGATTATTCCAAATATATACACTCTAAAAAATGCTGGGTTGTTTCAACCCAATGTTGGGTCAAATATGGACTAACCCAACTGTTGGGTTAAATTTTGATTACATTTTTAAATTAACTTTTTAACCCAACAGTTGGGTTTGTCCATATTTGACCCAACATTGGGTTGAAACAACCCAGCATTTTTTAGAGTGTATTAAAATATTCTCATCATGCCCGTTACAACATTTCAGCATAGATTTTACGGGACCACCTGTAACACAGCTCTTTTATAATCCAGCAGTACAACGATTCGTTGACCTCTGAGTCATCAAGCTGTTCCTCTCCACTTTACCTTACTTACTCTCGATCCTATATTAGGGGCTGCTGTAATGCCATGTAATCTGGCTCTGCTCTAATCTGAGGACTGGACTATACCGGGTTCATTCAAGAACATCGGACAGTGCATGACGGAAACGAGGAGTGCATTAATGACTTTAGTGTTTTAGTCTCACTTCAGGAGGTTCTACCCGCAGGCTTGGAGAAACTGCAAATGCAGTGTTTATTGACCTCTCAAACGGTTCCACTGTTTCTAAAGTACACGTGGTTTCCAAAAGGGTTTCAGAAAGGAAGCTCTTTCTATTGTTGTTTTAGTTTTTTTTTTAATGAAAGGTATAGTTCACACAAAAATGAAAATTTGCAAAAAAATGTACTCATCTTCAGGCCATCCAAGATGTAGATGAGTTTGTTTCTTCATCTCAACAGATTTTGGGAAATCTAGCATTACTTGCTCACCAATGGATATCCTCTGCACTGAATGGGTGGCGTCAGAATGAGAGTCAAAAAACATCACAATAATCCACATAGCTCCATCAATTAACATCTTGTGAAGTGAAAAGCTGTATGTTTACAATAAACAAATCTATTTTGAGAGTCCTCTATCTATAACATTGCTTTCCCCAGTGAAACATTTGTCCATTTGAATCAGGAGAGAAATATGCACAGATCAAGCACAGTATGATTTTCTGAACAAATATGTTAGTGGATTTTTTTAGTTAGAGGACAACAGGTGATGTACCTTTTCACTGGAGGAAGTGTTATAATGGATTATGGGCTTGTATTTGAGCCAGTCATTATTTGATGGACTGGAGTTGTGTGAATTACTTGTGGATTATTGTGATGTTTTTATCAGCTGTTTTGACTTTCATTCTGACGGCACCCATTCACAATAGAGGATTTACGGGTGAGCAAATAATGTAAAGCTATAAATTTCTCCAAATCCGATGAAGAAACAAACTCATCTAATTCTGGGATGGCCTGAGGGTGAGTAAATTATCATTACATTTAAATTTTTGGTGAACAATTCCTTTCATTGATAAACCATTTAATTTTTTTAAAGTCATATTTATGGGCTTTTGCCTTTATTTGACACAGGACAGTAGGGAGCAGACAGGAAAGCATTGGGTGAAGTGAGGGGGGTGGGATCAAAGGCCCTCAAGACGGGAATCAAATTCGGGTCACTGTGAGCACAGTTGCGCTATATGTCGGCACACTAGGCTATCGGTGCCAACAAACCATTTATTTTTTATCAGAATAGTTGGTGCTTGAAAACTTTTGTTGCAACATTGCAAGAGACTTTGGTTGTTTTACGTAGAGAAGAAAGTATGCGGTTACGTCACTGATGGTTGGGCAGAAGAGAGACTTGTCCATTTGTACAGGGCCTGAAATATTTCTGCCAGTTCTCCAGCTGCAGACTTGGGCTGTGGTTGATGGCCAGGCTGGTGAGTCTGCCACGTTGTTATTTTTGCTAGCGCCAACTCTCCGACATTGCGAGCGTGAGGCTCTGCATGTCTCTGTTCTTGTTCATTAGGCATGAAGTATAGCAAGTTAAGATATATTTTTGATTTTCTTGTCATTCTCCCTCTCTTCCATTTGTGCCATTTACTTGATTCATAAAGCAAGAATAACCTTTGTATAAATTGTTTGAGATGAAACAAGAAGACACCTATATTTTAAAATGTATATTATTTAGCTGAATTTCCAGCATCCTTCAGAAATCCATGATCCTTCAGAAATCACTCTAATATGCTGATTTGCCATTCAAGACACATTTCTTATTATTATTATCAATGTTAAAAACAATTGTGCTCCTTAATATGACCAAAACACAATGTCTATATGTGACCCTGGAGCACAAAACCAGTCTTAAGTTGCTGGGGTATATTGTAGCAATAGCCAAAAATACATTGTAGGGTCAAAATTATTGATTTTTCTTTTGTCAAAAACCATTAGGATATTAAGTAAAGATCATGTTCCATGAAGATATTTTGTAAATTTCCTACTTGAAATATATTAAAACTTAATGTTTGATTATTAATATGCATAGCTAAGAACTTCATTTGGACAACTTTAAAGGCGATTTTCTCAATATTTGGATTTTTTTTTTTGCACCCTAAGATTCCAGATTTTCAAATAGTTGTATCTCGGCCAAATATTGTCCTATCCTAACAAACCATACATCAATGGAAAACGTATTTATTCAGCTTTCAGATGATGAATAAACCTCCATTTCGAAAAATTGACCCTTATGACTGGTTTTGTGGTCCAGGGTCACATATCATTAACAGTGTTGCACATACATTGAAGTATTAATACCCTGACTGAATGAAGTAGTGAGTGATGGGATCAGAGTGTTTGCTTTAAAACACTCTGTTCTTTGTTGTTTTCTAGGTAATGTGGCAGAGTCACGCGCTTTTAACAACATAGAAAAGAGGTCACCTCTCAATGTCTCCTCTGTTAATTGTGTTCTAATGAAATCAGACCAAATTTCCTTGGGAAACTTTGACCACAACAGGCTGTTAGTCCAATTTACATTCCGTCACTCTCTTTTCCACGGGATCAATATGCTTCTCCGTCTCTGATGACAGGAGACTGAATGCTGCTTCTTGTACTGATTACTCTTCACCCTTGTGTCAAGCATGCAAGCATTTGCACTACATGCTCATTTTGTCATTGTGTGTCAATACTATTTGAACTCTGTGAACCCCATTTGTTATCTACCACGATGTGTTTGCAATATTTTGTTTACATTTTTGTGCTACTACAGGCTGTTCACTTGTTATTGATGACTTAATGCTTAGGCACACATGAGTTGTAATACCTGTCATTCATAAAATTAAACAAATCCTGCAGTCCATTTATAAAATATTTTGGCTATGTAAGGCATTTAATAATTGCTTTTAGCTACCAGTAAGAGTATTCTCTGCTGCATAGAATGCATTTTAACATGTTTAAATAAATTCAGCGGAATTACACAGATTAAGTAAAGAAAATCCATACGATTTTTGTATTTAGTCAAAGTAAAAAAGTAATGGTATTTTTTATGGATAAATAATAGTTGATTTTTGAAATAAATAAATAATATAATATATTTAAAACCTGTATTCTCGTGTATTCAAGGTGCAAGGAAAATATGTAAAAAATATTATCACTTATTTGATGGGTACACCCTGTGTTATTTTATTAATATCATTGTAGTATATAAATTTTTATTTTTATATTTCTAGTTTTCATTTCCATTTTAGTTTACGTTTTAGTCATTTTGTCTACTTGGTTTGTATTTTAATTCTTCAGCTTACTTCAGTTTGATTTCAAATAGTACATTTTGTAGAACGCAAGATCACTTACTACAGCATGGTAAAAATGCCATCCTGTTTTGTTTTTCTATCAAAGAGACCTCAAACTGGACAATATTCTCCTGGACAGAGATGGCCACTGCAAACTGGCAGATTTTGGCATGTGCAAAGAGGATATACGTGAAGGAAAACTCACTAGTACCTTCTGTGGGACTCCCGATTATATTGCACCTGAGGTGATCATCACTAAAAGATCATTTAAAAGAAGATGGTGCTTAATATTTGGGAGTGTGTTCTCTTCCTGTATAGCCTGTTTTATGTTGTGTCTCTCTCAGATCATCCTGGAGGAGCTGTATGGTGTATCAGTGGACTGGTGGGCTCTGGGTGTGCTGCTTTACGAGATGCTGTCAGGTCATGCTCCATTTGAAGCAGAGACTGAGGACGAGCTGTTTGAGTGCATCCTCAAAGATGAGATCATTTATTCATCTTGGCTCAGCAACGAGGCAGAGGACATCCTTAGAGGAGTGAGTCTAGATCTACAGTCAAAATATCAGACTCGTTGCTCCGGCCGGGACACGGCATCAACAGTATGGTAGGGGCGTATCATTTCCGTCTCACGCTTGAGGTATTCGGACAATCACAACGCACTGGATAGCTGGTCAATCAGAGCACACCTATGACCCCTTTAATGTTAAAAAAACACATTTTTTTTTCAAATACATTATTGTAGGTCCTCTATGCCCCGTCTCTCTCAAACGCTTCATTTTTACAAAGCCCCCTCTTTTGACAAGCGCAGTCTGCTCTGATTGGCCAGCTGACCCAGTGCATTGTGATTGGCCGAACACCACAAGCACGCATCGGAAATATAACGCCCTTTACTATAATCACGAGCTTCAAGCTTTCAAAGTAAATATCAAGACAGTTAATAATGTTGTTAATTTTACCATCAGTTCAAGCCCGAAAGGGCAACAGAGTACACAAGCCGCTGTTAAGACAGCTGAGGTGCTATGATTTCTGACAGGCTGTTCACTCTCCTGTGATGTGACCCTGCTCCCCTCACACACACACACACACACGACGCGTTAAGGGGATTGCACACCAGACGAGAAGCGCAGTGCCCCGTCTAGGACAACTCGAGGTATCGCACACCGGACGCGCACATTCTATACGAGCAAGCTGAATTTCGAATCAAGTTCTGAGCTGCGAGATGGGTGGGTTTTAACTTAATTTATTATTATTTTAAATATATTATTCTAATTGATAATAGCTGAGTTTTGAACGTTAATCAGTGAAAAGAATCTGTGTTATGATAAATCTGTTATTGTTTTGTTGTATCTGTTGTCTAGGCAACTATGTTACATTGGCCAATACTGTAATATTTTGCGTATGTAAAAATGTCTCGAGAAAAATAAAAGATTAAAAGGACTACGTTTATTATACATTTAATTCTATATGTTTACATTTTATTCAAGCTGTAAAACTAATGTATGTAGTATTTTGAAGAAGTGGTATCTTGGTATAATGTATTAACAACGATTTGAGTCAAATATGATGTTATTTAATATAAAACTATGCAGATGGCGCTCTGTGGCGCGGCAGTAATTTGAACAGCGTCCTGAGTCGTAGCTGGGCGCCGATTGGCGCCGCCAGTGTGCGTACTCTCATAGAAAACAATGTGTTCGAATTTTAGAGACGTGGTGTGGCGCTGTGCTTCTCGTCCGGTGTGCGACCCCCTTTACTCTGCACTGCGCAAAACTCCGCATTTGAACAGTTAATAGCAAATACTTAAACTAATAACAAAACATACTTACAGTGGCTGATTCAGAAGCGCCAGATTGTCATTGCAAAGTCGGAATTTACCCTTTTTTTTTTTTAGAAATAGCCTTTGTGCACAGCCAGCCTTGTACTCTTCTAGGTTCAAAAAACTGTCGTCCATAAAATGCGTTGCACAAATTCGAACATCTGGGTTGTGCTGTTCTGTTGTAAATAAATCTTAACCAATGATTCCTAATTGTATCTACTTCTGGAAGGCCAAATAAAGTACTTTTGCTTTTGCACTGAAATACACAGCGTCTCCCTGACATGGCTGCATCAACACGACTGCTGTTCCTGAAACCACGCCTTCTTTCTTTGCGTGCACATTTGGGCGGCATTATGCTAATATTTCCACATAGTGACGTAGATATGTAGGGGCGTGTTAGAACGAGCCGTTTAGGTAGGCGCTGCTGACTCTTAACTTTTATAAAGAATATCTCTTTGGATTTGAGACTTTAGTCTTTGCAACTTTACAGATCTTCTTTATGCACCAAAAGCTTGTAACACTCCAAAGAGAAAGGAAAACTTGAAATCGCATCATATGACCCCTTTAAACAAAGGTTGCACTTTAAAAGTTTAATTTCAATCAGATTAAGACAGTTTGTCTCAATAAAAGGTCTTGAAAAAGTAATTGTAGCTCAGCTTCATCCAGCATTGGATTTTAAAAGACAGAGGTATTAGTCATGTATTTAACCTTCAAATATATAATTTTATATTCTACATTCTGTCTCTACAGAAATAAAATAATATCCTCATCTCCTTGTCTATGACTACATGTCATTAACTGTGTGTGAAGCTGTAAGGACCAGGACGGCAAAGTGCAAATGCTAAATTAAAATAAAACCAGAGCAGTGAAGACTGTAGCTCAACTTCACAAAAAAGCCTTGTAGCTAGATTATAACTTCATATGTAAAACACTCACAGACGTCACTTTAATGAAATCCATTTTGTTTTGCATAGCAAGTAGATCCCTACAATTCAGCCCGGGCCCGATGGGCCCTGACTTTTTTACGCCCCTCTGGCCGGGCTTTGGGCCAATTTTCACATCATAGTTCAGACGCGGGCCGGGCCTCTGGCCTGTTTTAGGCTTCTCCTTATTTTTTATATTTTAGACATCCATCAATTAGTGATGAAAAAAATTGCCTCGCTGGTGGAAACAACACGAGACCGTGCTACCGCGACTGTCGAGCGGCTCGACGGTGTTGCCGTCAGCGCAGCTGAACAGTTCTGCGTTCAAATGCAAGCAATAGGCTTAAGCTTGCCGCAAAGCACCGGCAAAAGTAATTACCATAAATGTGACAGGGGGAAATAGTAAGGAGATATTTGAGTTATTTACTAATAAAGTAATTAGTAAGTTAATTACTACGTTAAGTAGTAATTTAAAGCTTTCTATAGATATATTTATCATGTCTGTGAGACATGTATTCGCTGAGTTTTGGTAAATTTTTGTGAAGCGCTCCTATTCAAGACGAGACGGCAGAAAACGCATCATGTTTTTTTTCTTTATTTTATAAAAGCACAACGTTTTGTTGATATTGTGAGTGCACACAAATAA
>NW_015505290.1:1121898-1135495 GCF_001515645.1 Sinocyclocheilus grahami | reverse complement strand
TGCCGTCAGCGCAGCTGAACAGTTCTGCGTTCAAATGCAAGCAATAGGCTTAAGCTTGCCGCAAAGCACCGGCAAAAGTAATTACCATAAATGTGACAGGGGGAAATAGTAAGGAGATATTTGAGTTATTTACTAATAAAGTAATTAGTAAGTTAATTACTACGTTAAGTAGTAATTTAAAGCTTTCTATAGATATATTTATCATGTCTGTGAGACATGTATTCGCTGAGTTTTGGTAAATTTTTGTGAAGCGCTCCTATTCAAGACGAGACGGCAGAAAACGCATCATGTTTTTTTTCTTTATTTTATAAAAGCACAACGTTTTGTTGATATTGTGAGTGCACACAAATAAAAGTAGACCCTTTACAGCTACGAATGATGTATTACTCTTACCTTGTATGTATTACTGAGCAAAAATTATGGCGTATCCACTGAAAAAAATACAAGTGATCGCGCTGGCGCCTCCATGTCCTCCTGCAAAGTGCGCTTTAGCTTCCACTCTCCGCACAAACTATTGGATATAACGCTCATTTATCTGGGTTTAACGTTTAAACATCGTTATATACTTGAACTGTTTTATATCTATAGATTTTATTTTAGGCAAGTCGTGATGATTTGAGAAGGCTAAATTGATCAAACATAGGCTCACTGTCTGCCGCTGGCCGCTTGGTCGTTACTTTAAAAAAACAAAAACTTATATTTAACGAACAAAAAATGCTCCAAACGTTTTTTTTAAATTAACTTCAGAAAAAAATTTAACAAAATATAATCCCTTTGTTATTACATACAAAACTGAACTATTTTAATGGCTGAAACAGTAGTATAAGCTGTTTTGGGAGAAGGGGAAAAAAAGACGCGCTCGGTTCGGGCTCAGGCTCAGGCTCGGGCCGGTAATTCTGATAAGCTGTCGGACACGGGCTGGGCTAGGGCCTAAATTTGAGGCCGTGCAGGGCTCTAATAGCAAGTACATTTGTCTGACTTTTACTTGACAGACTGCTTTACTTTTACACTAAGGACACAACCCCAGTGTATTGACTCTCAGGCAGCTATGTTGGGAAATCTGTGACTTTCCTGGCAGTGACGTCTCATTAAATAACTCTCTTCCTCTTCTGTTGTGATCACTCATTGCCAAAACATTTATATCAAAACTGCCGAAACATGACTTTTCAGCTTTACTCACAAGAAAAAAACTCAAAACTGGCTTCAGAGCTCCACATGAACATGTTTCTTGGCTAATGCAGCCGAGAGGCTTTGGCCAGCTTTCTGTGTGTTTTGGCCAGCTGTTCCTATATAAGCACCAGTAAACATGAGGCTAATTTGCTGCGGAGAGCACAGCCTGTGGGCTGCCGTTTCATCCCTCAAAAGACCCAGGATGTCAGGATCACAGACTGTCCCTGATGTGCCTCATTACAGCTCCATTGTGCCCCATGAAGGGTTAAAGAGCTGTGTCATGGTAGAAGGATTAACATCCAGTGACTGAGTAGAGGTCTTCTTGCGTTAGTGGAGTAAAATCCCTAATAACTCTGTTTCCAAGGGCTTAAGTCAGTGATCTGTCCAATATTGTGGGCAGTAAACTTTCTAGACAATTGTGAAAGTGTAAAAAAACAAAGTTGTAATATCACTTCTAGTTTACCCGCATAAGGCAAATTTCGTATTTGTCTTGTTGTTAAAAGTATTTGGACTTATTGGAGTTCAAATATAGTCATGTTCTTGCATAAGAAACCAAGTGACATTTATTTGAAAGATACTGTAGCTCAAGTGCACTTTTCAAGCACTGCGTTCAAAAGCTAAAGATGATGAAGATTTCTGTTTACTCTCTACACAGTTACTCAGCAGAGACCCAACGTGTCGGCTGGGCTGCATGGATAGAGATGGAGGAGAAGAGGCCATCACTGCACACCTGTTCTTCACAGGACTGGACTGGGAGAAGCTAAACAGACGAGAGATCGCACCACCTTTCACACCTCGAATAGTAAGCCTACAATCACCACTTCTGTTTTATACCGTGTGTATTGTGCGATATTTGTATTGTGCGCCATTTATGACTGATACTGATAGAGATTGTATTTATATTGAATATTCAGGACCTTTTTTATTTTCTGATTACGACTAGTTTAATACTATTAATAATAATAGCCCAAGTTATCTTTTATTATTAATATTAATGTTGTTGTTGTTGTTAATTTGATTAGTTATTCCATTGTATTTACGCAAACATTTTTAAATTTTATATATTTCATTTTATATATACTGTATATGTATGTGTTTGTAAACACTGTTAAATAAATGATATAATAAATAAATAGAAAACAAAATTAAGTAAATAAATAAATGTACTTTGAAATACTGTTGTTGAATTCTATTCTTTATAGATCCACCAAATGTTGGCATTTATCAGTACACTGATAAACATAAAAGAACCGATAGCTGATTAATTGGATAAGTGTGAATATTGGTCAAAAATAATGTTTTGTTTTGCTTTGTAGGATTCTATTGAGGATGTGAACAATTTTGACCCTGACTTCACTCAAGAGGAACCCTGTCTTACACCTATTGAGGACAGTCTTTTTTCTTTCCACCAGGACGATTTTAAAGACTTCACCTACACAGCTCCAGAGCTGCGACTGCACTAACATCAGCTGTGGTTTATTTATTTTACATACATAGATTATATGTTACTTTCCCTAATTAACTCCTTCTAGCGAACTTGTTGTGATACATTCTGTTGACAAACTTTTTGCCAAGTCTGACAAGAATTTGGACATGATTCAAACTAGAAGAAGGCAATACAATATACTCCACTGGACCATCCAGACCAAAGGATTATTTGTAAAGGCAATGACAGGAAGAAAATAATGATCTCCTGAAATGAACTGATGCTTTTTTAAATGTTTTTATCTGCATAAATGTATGCAAAGTCTGTCACCTATTTTTTTTACAAGTGTATTACTAGCATGATAATATGCATATTCATGCTGTTGCCAAGTGCTTTGTCTTCCAACTCTTTAGTAAGCATGGAAACAAATTTATGTAACTTACATTGAGCTGTTAATTCAGTGTAATGAGTTGTTAAGTTATGTGATGTGTTGTAAAGTAATTCTAACTAAAGTCTAAATTATGAACTTGGAAAATCCTTTTGTAACAGGCTATAAGAGACAATTTTGGTTTACCTAAAGCACATGTGACAACACATATCACCTGTCCAGTTCATTGAATAATGAATCAGGGGACTCATGGCGTGAGATAGAAACATGAAACTTTCATGAGAAAAACAAAAAAAACATATCCTTTACACCTCAAAGGACAAACAGAGCTGCGGTCATGTCACATTTCTCTGTAGACGTGGAAATCCTCCATGAATAATGTATTACCCTTGATTAATTTGTTGTTCTCACGAGCTTACCCGGTATTTGAAGCAGCCTTTATACACTGATAATACACCATCAACTAATGCTGCACACTGTTAAAGGAGTTAAGATGCTTTTTACAACTGGACTAAAGACCCCATTCTTTTTTCTTTTCTATTGATTTGTTTTGTGCTTGAATTACATGTCTGGAAATTTGGCTGTAGTGATTATTATTTTCTATTCAAGCATTCTATTGTTTGAAAAGTGGCATTACCCAACAAGGGTTTTTACGCGCTTGCCCCAAACCAGTTGTAACTAGAAACTCGGTGGCTGACACATTTTCGTTGGCATTTTTCTGGCAGACAAAAGCAGTGATAGTGAGATAAATAATGACAAAAGCTGTTTTAGAGATGACGAAGAATGAGCTGCTTATTTATTGTCAAGCCATTTATTTTTGGTATTAGTTAAATATACTTACACCTGATTCAGGGACTATTGCAGGTTAAATACAGGTTAGGATCAATCGACAGAATTTGAGGCATAATACCAGAAAAAAATGCTTTCTACTAATTTTCTTAAAACAGAAAGAAAACTTCTCTGAGGCACTTAAAATAACATTTACTCATAATTTTTTATAAAAGCATGTTAATTCATCTTTTAAAACTTGTTTATTATTTGAGCTGAAAAGCTGTTTTTATGATCTTTTTAGTATTTTGACATTACTTTGTCATGACAACAAAGTTGTAAAATTGAACTAAAAACAACTTCACATAGAAAAGATTATTTCTTAACACTAAAATCATGTTAACGTGCATATTGTTTACTTCTTGTGGCTATACTTGTGACATAGTGAGTATTTTAACATGTACGGATTGGCCCCTTTCACTTGTAAGTTCCACTGTAAGTTTCTCACTGTTACAGAATATTTTGATATTGTTTCCAGAAGCAGTTCCATGCAGGTGATATGATGAAATACTCTCCATTCTGAATTCTCAGTGATGATGGTGTGTGAAAAGTTTTGACTTGCAGTCAGGTGCTCTGGTGATTTTTCCAGTAAGGCTTGTGGTGTTAAACTGCCAAAAACCAGCCATGTCTGGTTGGGAGGTGTCTTCATGACTCAAACCATTCATTGAGTCAGCACTGCTGAGAAGTTCAGTGGGTTCCTCCAAAATGTGCCAAAGGTATTGCATTTATTTTAGCGGTTCAAATTCAGAAATAATGGTCTTGGCAAGCAGAGTAAGCTCTTACTGGAATTGAAGTGTTTCTGAGTCTCTGCTAATTCTATTCAGGGGCTTTTCTGTATCCTACAGTGTTCCAGTAGAGTTTGGCTGTTCACTTTTCCACCATCAGAAATAATGGTCACACGATTAACTATTAAAAAACAAACATTTTGGTCCCACTGGCTTGCTGGGAACATGTGAGTTTGGAGTTGAAATTAGCAGATGTCCTGCTCTACGGAAAAACACTCCTGATGATGCATGATATCAGCTGTTGACTCTTCAGTCCCAACTGGAAAAGAAATTATTCTTTTTGATTTGCTTGATCTCAGAGATGGACATACTGATGATATTTTTAGAACTGGAGCAGGATGGTTCATATATGGCATTTTATCTTTCGTTATTTCCTCAGGTTCCTCCCTTGCCATATTTGACTCAGATTCTGATAGTCTGTAATTTGGGCCTTGGGCTTCATGCTACAAGAGATGATGTTACTGGGAACACAGTGTTTACCGTGTTATTTTGCAGTTGATTGCTTTTGCTGAAGCATTCCCTGCAGCAACCTGGTAATTCTTCTAATCTTTCCTGAATGGCAGAGAGAAAGCAAATGCTTATTTTTAGAGCCTTAAAGCCCTTCACAACCCACTTTGACAGGTGAAAGGGTTTAACCTTTACCTGAAGGTTTGATCAAAGCTGTCAGGTGCGGGAAAACAGAAACTCTTTTACAACAGCAAAATACAACCATCAACATCAGCAAACTGACATAAAAGCTCAAATCTTCCCTTTCATATCTGGATTAAGAAGACTCGTGTATGACACCATAGAATTGTGCAAGTCTATTTTTCCTTAAACTTCTAAGTCAACTGGCTGACAGTGAATAACTGTTTTCAATCTTTTGCTTGCTGTTAGTTTCATCAATCCGATTTTCTTTTCATAGAACTTCTCCATGGATATTAACTATTTGTTTTCAGTCATGTGCTTTCCACTAAATCACTTCAGTTTCATTAGTTTCAACCTTGTCCATCTATTACAGTTATGTCTGTCAGTGATCACCATGAGTCAATGACAATCGCTGCCTCGTCCTCCACATCAGTAGAAACCATAAATATGGCCTTGGCTGCATCTGACAGTTAACACTAATGATGCTGTATCCATTGGCACACTGCTTATAAACAACAGCTTACAACTTACAGTCATTTTCATGGAATACTTCAATTTTATCTTGAAGAGAATTTGACTGAATTTTGGATTAAATATGTGCATTTACATATGTATATAAATAACTACTTAGAAATAACTATTGGAACCTGAATATATAATTTAGGTTGGTGGTGCTGAAAGGAAATATCTCAAGTGCAAATGAGGTCGTACCAGCAGGAAGAAACATAAAACCAACACATTTGAGGAAACTGATGAAATTCTGCTGCAAATTTTGTCAGCAACACCAGCCACTTCCCTATACAACCATAAAATTGGCCAAAGTTAAGGCCCACTATGACCAACAACTATTTGTTTAACCACATCCTGATAAACAACCAGAACACTCTTGCAACCACCTAGCAACGGCCTGCTAATCTGTCTGACTGTACAGCATCAAAACATCAGTTGAGGCAGTTTGCATTCCTTCACTGGAAACAGCATTTATTTATTAAATAATGCCTATGAACACTATCAAAAATCAGTTTCAGAATGAATAAATGACAAATAAGTTACAACTGTAGTGATAAATATATTAGCACCCACACCAATACAATAACGTTCTGTTTTTTTAAAGGGGTCATATGATGCGATTTCAAGTTTTCCTTTCTCTTTGGAGTGTTACAAGCTGATTGTGCATAGATAAGATCCCTGAAGTTGCAAAGACTAAAATCTCAAAACCAAAGAGACATATCTACCTCACTATGTGGGAATATTTGCATAATGCCGCCCAAATGGAGTTTTGTGCATCGTGTGTGTGTGTGTGTGTGTGTGTGTGAGAGCGAGCGAGAGAGACAACGTCACATCACAGTAGAGTCAGCTGCCTTAACCTTGTGTACTGCATCATTACTGTGTCTGTTCCCCTTTCGGGCTTGAACTGATGGTAAAACTAATTACATTATTTACTGTCTTTACATTTATTTTGAAAGATGAAGCTCGCGATTATGGTAAGGGGCGTTACATTTCCGACGAGTGCTTGCAGTGTTCAGCCAATCACAATGCACTGGGTCAGCTGACCAATCAGAGCAGACTGCGCTTGTCGGAAGGAGGGACTTTGTAGAAAACGAAGCGTTTGAGAGAGGCGGGGCATAGAGGACCTACAATAATGTACAGTATTTGAAAAATAATGTGTTTTTTGAACATTAAAGCATGTCGACATATTCTGTTACACCAAATACACAAAATAATGATCTTTAAAAAAGCATCATATGACCCCTTTAATAAGTGCGATCTATATGCGACTGCTACTTTAAATGCTCAAGCTCTTCCATGCATTTATAGTTTGTCAGCTTGAAAAAAAAATTCTGAAAGTGATTTTTAAAAAATGTAAATGCTGTTTTCATGAATTGAGGGAATGCAACCTGTCTCAACTAATGCCAACTTGACTAGGTAAGTAAGGTTTATTGAGACAGTTTTTGATGTTGGCCTTACAGAGTCTGATCTCACTATTTAAATAGGTCATTTTAAAGTGTGAAGTTTTTACAGACTGTACAGTCAGCAGATAGATTATCTGGCCATTGCTTGGTGGTTGCAGTGTGCTGGTTGGTTACCTGGATGTGGTTAAACAAATAGGGTTGTTTGATGGTTGGCATGGGGTTTGGCGAGTTGCTAGGTTATTTTCACTGGCTGTTAAGGTGCTCTGGCTAGTTGCTAGGGTGTTGGGTGTTCTGCCTGGTTGCTGGTTGATTCTAGGGTGTTCTGGAAAGTTGCTAGTAAATGCTAAAAGTCTTCTTGCTGGTTAGGAGTTGCTCTTGTTTGACAAGGTGGCTAGTGTAATTATTTTGTAAAGTAATTGCCATACATTACCTAATCCTTATTATAATTTAAAAAATAATAATAATAATGAAAGATTAGACTCTATATTTTAACACCAATTACTGGTTATAAACAGTACACAGTATTCACTGGATGAGAAAGAAAAAAAACTTCAATAGATGGTTGTGGGACAAGCAAGTAATTTGAATTGACTGCATCTGTGGTGTGATCGATAGTGCTGGTTACATCACACCGAGCTGTTTGGACTGATCATGTCCCATCGGTTCAGTGAATGTGTTTTTTGAGTGCGACACACGACACCGCTGTCTGTATTCATATGACTGAGCTCGCTCCCGTCAGCGCCCCGTGAGCGCGCGGGCCACAGAGAGAGTAGTGCGGCGCAGAGCAGACACGGGCAACTCTTTGTACCGACTAGAAGCTGCACCGACCGGTGCCGGACAAATGATTTGACCTTCAGCGAACCGAAGGCTTGATCTCTACCACTCAGACGTTTTCAACACACCACACCACACCGGACTAGTATCGGATCGTTTTACCGCGTCTGCTCGTTTCTTTCGTAAACACATTATTTGTTAGCGAGAGGTGGCCACGTCCTTGATTTTTCTGGCCTCGCTGTTTGGCAAAACCTAACACCTTCTGAGTGGTTTCACCCAGGAATGGATACTGGAGTTGTCACTGAAAAGAAAAGGTAGGGATCCCCGTGTCTCTGTCAAAGAAGGTGGTCTGCTGAGCGGTATTTGTTGTTGTGTTTTGTATAGTAAACAGGCCAAAAGATATTCCTCCCCGTTACACTGAACGTGTCGCCATTTTGTGCTGGATGGCTAACCAAACAACTAAGAGCAAGTTTAAAGCGCGCATACCTGCTATTTATCTCTAAACCACCATTAAATGTCATTCTAAACCATTTAAAGACTCATGTTTTTTTGCTTTGTAACAAATTATTTGTGTTTTTTGAGGTAACCGAGTGTCTAGTGTCTGTCTGTGGAAGGAAGCTAACAAAACTAGCGACATGCTCACTTAAACTTCCCCTGATTTATTGCTTAAACGGTTATAAACCGTTTATAATAGTATAGACATAATTCAGTTCTCATGAGAATGTGTAAACACTTTGTTTATATAGGCACATACATATTTGAGCATGAATGTCAAATGCTTCTATTAAAAATAAAAGACATGCTTTTTTCCTATAGTGTAATGATCAGATAGCAGCACGTCTATTACAATAGAGGAGAAAGTAATTGGCATAATCGTTGCTCAGTGGATACTAATTGTGTAGTTTGTATTCTGGTATTTTGTACTGTATTCATTTCTGAATGTTTTATGCAGTTTATTTTCTAAGATAAGAGAGCCATGAGCTAGTCATATGATGGGTCCCTTCTTTACCCCTCGGACCACTTGACCCCACAATTTACATTAACTCGTTGCCCTTGTTCAGCCAGCCAGTCTGGCATATTTGTGGATAAAGGACTGGAAGCAAGAATTCGTCCTTGGGTTTTGCTGACAGTGTCTTATTCTTTGTCAGGCCTGTCAGCTGTGTGGGCTCAGATGAGATGAGATGGAAATAAGTGTTGGTATTGCTAAGACTGGAAAATGTTGCTTGGTTTTTCAGTACTAGTGAATTTACAAGAAGGATGACACTGGCATTGTAGATAACCTAAGATCCAGTGTGTCACCATTTAGGCCTATATTTAAGTTACCGGTCAATTTGGCACATTTAGTTTTTGGAGTTGCTGGTTAACCTATCGTGTTTTTCTTGAAATTTGTGAGTTCTCATTTGGGGTTGTGAACATGCATGCAAAGTGTTGTGGAATTTCTATTACAATTACGATTACGATGTTTGCAGGTCAGTTTGCCTGTCGTATTTCGTTAAAATACAAGAACCAGCTACACAGACCTAAAATAAAAACTTGTT
Organism: Sinocyclocheilus grahami; assembly: GCF_001515645.1. Taxonomy (NCBI): domain Eukaryota; kingdom Metazoa; phylum Chordata; class Actinopteri; order Cypriniformes; family Cyprinidae; genus Sinocyclocheilus; species Sinocyclocheilus grahami. The sequence continues at coordinate 1,126,046 of NW_015505290.1, read as the reverse complement.
GGTTACGTTTTATTTAATAGTTTCTTAACTACTCTCTGATGGTATTTACATTTATGCATTTGGCAGCCACCTTTATCCAAAGAAACTTACACTGCATTGAAAGTGGACATTTTTATTAGTTTTCGCTTGTTCATTTCTACTGTTTGAGCTTCAAGAAAACATGCAGAAGTAGTACTTTTCCATACTTTTAAAGTTTAAAATGTTTTTAAAAATGTTATATTATAATCACTGTTTATGTAAAAAATGTTGAAGTTCACTTTCTTGTAATCCATGATAAATATTAATGTTAAAAGTTTGCCGTTTTAACAGATTTTTTTAATAGTGTGTTCTTTGGTTGAATTGAATTGAATCCAAGGTCAGTTTGAACCTCGACCATAAAAATCATACCTAGATTTTGAAGATAATCTTTTTTTTTATAAGAATACTGGTGATAGGTTTTTAGTTTATACCCTGTTTAACGTGAGTAATACCTTGTTTTTAGTGGCAATATTTTCCTCTGACATTATTTTGGTTGGCATCCAAGTTCAAGCTGCTACATGCTTTTTGCATCTCTTCTCTCAAATCTTAATCACTCTAACCATTGACGTCAAAGCAATTTCCTGCCCAGTCTTGTGGCAAGACCTCTATCAGTTTGAATGTTGAAATGTAGCCCTCTTGTTATGTTTTCTTCTTTAGAGGTGTTTTCATAAGCCTTGGGTCAAAAGGAGGTCTATCGATTCTGTCATTGTGTTTCAGGGTTTTGCATGTGATCTATATGAATCCAATTAGGCCTATATTGGTAATCATGTTGTAAAACTGGCTAACTTTTAGACCTGTGTCGATTTTAGTTATCAATCATTATTATGTAGTTAAAAATATTCAACCAGTTAATTTTTTAGGAGCTCAATTTAAAGCCTTCCTAGGTGGAAGGATTAGGCGCTATGACAAATTTTACATCATGGCGTGAGTACTTCTGAATAACCAATATAGCAGTATATCATAATGTTTGACTGTAATTATTCTCGAACTTAGCTGGAAAAATGTTATATTCTTAGTGTAAATAATGTGCAAATGTATTAACTTTGATATAAATGTCAACCATTAGAGATTTCGCTACATTTTGCCTTTGCACAATGTTTATCATATATGCATATCGAGCAGTCAGCACATGCAAAATCAACGAAACCCCAGATACAAATATTTCGCGGGAAAATGACAAACCTCTTGTATCATTATTAATTTATTTAACATTCAATGCACAGTGATGAATTGTAAAACAGAAAGAAGGCCACAGCCTAATGGAAAAAAAAAACGTGAACACTGCGGTTGCCGCAGTTTCTGCGGTTGCTTTCCTTCCTCTGCGGTTTGCTCGTCAATAGCGCGGTATTACAATATTGCGGTTATCGCGACAGCCCTATGTGCTACTTATGACTGCTTTTGTGCTCCATGGTCACAAATGTTCTGTAAAAACAACAGCAGCTTTCAGCCTGTCACCATGATGCAAACATGAAATATCAAACATACAGTTGTAGTTCTTTACAGGTTTTTTTTATTCGATTGCACTGCTTTTCCATAGTTTTTTCAGTGTAAACATGGATGTGTTTGACTGTTGTACTCACGACTCTTGCAGTGTCTCACGCATGAAACGCCATTCTAAAAACACTGCGCTCAAGTTAAAAGAAGTTCACTCACATCTTCTTGCATGTTTGACCTATTCCATTGCCCGCGTCGCATCTTTGTCAACACAAAAGCGCATTCTGTGTGAATGGTGCTTAGCTCTGTATTTATGGTCCTTCACAGAGCACGTCACACGTGAGCGGTTAATCACGTGCGCCGACATGTGGTTTGATCGTTCTTTTCTCTTTACTGTTATCACCGGCATATTGTCAAAGTGTCTAATTATAACATTTGGTAATATTTCTATTCAAAATCGCGATTCCTCGATTTCTAAAAAATAAAATCGTGGCAAAACAATAAATTTGAATTAATCGATAAAATCTGGAAAATCACCTAGCCCTAATAAGAATAAATGTAGATGAATGACCTCACAAATTCACTATAGACATGCACTGAAATTTTTTTATGAAATAATTTTCACTTCGACATTGCTGGCAAATTTCAATGATTACAAAAAAACTGCAAGTAACACTTTTAATTAAACATAAAATTTTGAAGTAGAAAGACTGGAATAGTATTTTCTTGTAAAACATACTCCAGAAATCTTTGTTTTATTTACATCTTTGAAAAATATATTTTTTTACAGTGTAGTTGACAATCCCTACTGCCCAGCCTTGCTATCTATTACTAGAAATTGGTTCGAAATGTACAGGCATGGATTATTATATCGCAAAGTTGAATAATTAAAATCAAATAGATAATTAAATAATGCCAGTGAATGTAGACATGAGAAGCTGGTGATTGCTTTGGCAAATTAACCGAGAGAATACAGCAAATTGGATTTGCATAACATAAAAAAAATCATAACATGACGTCTTGGTAAGGTTATCAGCTTACTTTATTAGCCATTTTGTTATCATGATGAGACATATCCACTTCAAAGAAAGTTCTTGTATTTTTTCTTCTCATTGCGTTTTATAACCATACAATGCAACCTCATACTTAAGCATTTGCATTCGAGTAAAAAGCTCCCCTTTGCTAAAGGGGCCTTCCAGCTACCCTGAATAGAGTCAATAATGTAGACATATATTATTGAGCAGTCCATATATGGAGCTTACATAAGATGACAATGTACTGGCATGCACAGACACAAACAGGCTGAAAACCACAATGAAATGCGTGTGTTAACATCCCCTGTGCACAAGGGTTTTCCTCTCTTTCTGGCCAAATGATTTCCGCTTTGCTTCAGAAAATACTTTGATAGGGAGGATGGGAGCAGTTAGGACGCCGTCTGTCTGAAGATGCTGTTTTTTCCTGCTAGGGCACTAGGCTGTCTTAACCGTTTTCCCTTCTTTGTGTTGTGTGGCTTTGACGGTTGACACAATGCCTACTCATTGTTTCTCATTGCTGCTTTGACCTTGGAGCTCCTAGATGGGGAATATATAGATTCGTTGCCAGTTGCATGGAGATCTCATTAGTCATTTAAATTATAAAGGGCAAAATAGTGTTGTCACGGTGCCAAAAATTCAGTATTCGGTACCAATACCAGTGAAAAATCACGGTTCTCTGTACCAATTTTGGTACCAAAGCAAAACACAAAAACATGCTAATGAAAAAAATTTGACTATACTTTCATTTAATCCAAACTGTGTACATATTTAATTTTAAAGGGCTTTAAATGAAAATAAGAATAACAACTAAGTTAGCTAAAAAAAAAAAAGAGCCCAGAACTGCTTTTCTGACTGCTTTGACGCAAACAATGTTAACAATTTGTACATTCTCTAACACGCATAAAAGCCTCTGGTGTGTAAAAATATTAAATATCATCATGCCCTCCTGTTTTTTTACCCTAATAAAAGTTAGTATTAAATAGTTAATAAAGATACTTTATTCTGATTGCTCATTATATTAGCATTAGCCGCGCTTATGCTAACGATTCTAATAGCAGCGTTCATTTCAATCCGACATTCAAATTAAAATATTGAATAATATTCATAACAGAAACGGTGTTTCCCACAGACTTGCACTCTATTTGTGGCGGCATATATATGCAAATTCATTCTATGAGATCTAGGTTTCCCCAGTAACGGCTGTAATCAAATAAGTGCTCAGCTCACAAACGCTGCTTTATCAGGCATTACAGGCAAGATGCAATGAAAATGACATCCATCATTTTCTGAAGACAGTCGGTTTCCTTCAGAAATACAGTGATATAAAAACACCCGCATTTGTGGCGGTCAGTTTTGACATTGTGGAGGGCACCACAAATAAATCAATGTATGGGAAACACTGATCTAAATATTAAACTTACCTGCTTTTGAACTATTTCATTTGATCTGGGTGTCTTTAAAGTGTTTTGTTAGTTTGATGTTTCTTAATTTTGAGGTCGCCATGTCTCAGTGCTTTTATGAAGAGAGCGCATCTGCGCACCTTTCGGATAGCGCATCAAGAACCGGGTTGACCGGGTACTCGGTACCACCAGCACTTAAAAAAACCTGGTTCCGTAACGTTTTCATTTTTTTTAGTACCGACTTGGTACCGAAGTACCGGGT
>NW_015505290.1:1084374-1121574 GCF_001515645.1 Sinocyclocheilus grahami | reverse complement strand
TCATTTAATCCAAACTGTGTACATATTTAATTTTAAAGGGCTTTTGAAAACCTAGAGTTATTCAGCCAAGAATAACAACTAAGTTAGCTAAAAAAAAAAAGAGCCCAGAACTGCTTTTCTGACTGCTTTGACGCAAACAATGTTAACAATTTGTACATTCTCTAACACGCATAAAAGCCTCTGGTGTGTAAAAATATTAAATATCATCATGCCCTCCTGTTTTTTTACCCTAATAAAAGTTAGTATTAAATAGTTAATAAAGATACTTTATTCTGATTGCTCATTATATTAGCATTAGCCGCGCTTATGCTAACGATTCTAATAGCAGCGTTCATTTCAATCCGACATTCAAATTAAAATATTGAATAATATTCATAACAGAAACGGTGTTTCCCACAGACTTGCACTCTATTTGTGGCGGCATATATATGCAAATTCATTCTATGAGATCTAGGTTTCCCCAGTAACGGCTGTAATCAAATAAGTGCTCAGCTCACAAACGCTGCTTTATCAGGCATTACAGGCAAGATGCAATGAAAATGACATCCATCATTTTCTGAAGACAGTTGGTTTCCTTCAGAAATACAGTGATATAAAAACACCCGCATTTGTGGCGGTCAGTTTTGACATTGTGGAGGGCACCACAAATAAATCAATGTATGGGAAACACTGATCTAAATATTAAACTTACCTGCTTTTGAACTCTTTCATTTGATCTGGGTGTCTTTAAAGTGTTTTGTTAGTTTGATGTTTCTTAATTTTGAGGTCGCCATGTCTCAGTGCTTTTATGAAGAGAGCGCATCTGCGCACCTTTCAGATAGCACATCAAGAACCGGGTTGACCGGGTACTCGGTACCACCAGCACTTTAAAAAACCTGGTACCGTAACATTTTAATTTTTTTAGTACCGACTTGGTACCGAAGTACCGGGTTTTTTGACAACACTAGGGCAAAATGAATGTAGGCCTAAATCTGCGTCATTTTGTGCATTTGTTGTGTGTTTTAATCTGTGGGTATTCAGTTTAATTCAGAAGCCTTTTTTGCAAGTTCAGAACAATTCGGTTTGATTCAGAATTTTTAAAAAGCTTATTATAAATGTATGCTTCCCCTAATGCATTGTAGTATAGAAAAATAAATATGACACACTTCTGTTTATTGCAGTAAAATACATAATCAGTAACGTAATCCAACTAGCATGATATAAAAGTAACAATCTTTTTATAACTTTTATATCACCTCAAGGCCACATATGTAAATAAAGAAAAGAGAAATAAAATATCAACCAGATGACATTATAGTTGTATGCATGCCAGAAAAATGGCACTGTTTTAACTTTGAGAAAAGCGGCAAAGTTCCTATGCAGTGAAAGCATTATATTTCATAGGGAGTTGTTAACTGTATAAATGGTTTTGAGACGAGTGGTGTTCAGACTGTGAAATTTGTTGGTTGGCCATTAATGGTTTATAATTGAAAATGGAAAGGAGTTATTTTGCCTCTGTTGATGACAATACATGCAGATGAACTAACACTACAATGAAGCTCTGATGGATCTTGACCCCCGGCTGCTCACAATGCTTTAGGACATTTCATATTGTTGCAATGTAACTGTCCAATGCAACATTAATTCTCAGATGCTTCTGATCGAATGAAACAGAAGAACACCATTGACTCACTCCACACGGTCTGCTGTTTTTCAGACAATGACAACTTTGTGCTGTTATTGCAAACGTTGGTTAAATCCAGTTCTTTAATGATGTTTCCATATCTAGTTTCAAGCTTGTTTGAGGCTTAACCTCTTTTGTCAGCTGACCTGATAAACAGATAAAAGATGTGGGTTTTTGTTGAATTAGCTTCAGAGGATATCTGAGGCTTTTAACTTTCTGCTTAAAGCCACTTCAAGATAGTTTTCTGTGAAATCCTAGAATTAAGAAAAGACAAGTTTGTCAGCATTTTAATCCATTTGCCTGAGGTGTCAGCTTTTGTTAACAATGAACATTTTTCTACATCGGTAAACCGTGAATGATCACCTGAAGGTGGTGGCCTTTGTTACAGATTGTGCATTACTTTGTTGCTCTTTGTTGCCAGTAGCTTTGCTTATTTTCAGAGACCTCAATTATTGCAGTGAACTGAAACATTTGTTAAATGTGTGGGAGTTGGTCTTGGCAGTGACAGAATAGGCAGAGGTCCCAAGGGTAATAGATAGGCTGCTTTAGAAATTATGATGAGATAGAGACTCATTTTAGCAAAAAGCTTTTTCATGATGACCTATTTGTCAGGAAAGAGGTTCTTTTCTGGCCATGAGCTGTTTATTGTCCAGATCCTGACCTTGCTTGCTTGTAAGACCAGTTACTTTATGGCTTGTTTGTGTGCAAACATTTGTTCCTTGACATGTGCTAAAAAGTTTATGTTGGGAAAACTGAAAACTGTCTGACACCACAACATTTATCACTGTTGGCTTGGTTCCAAGGGTTGTATCTGTGTCTGTCACAGCATGTCCACACCCCTTTTACCAGCCAGTCAGATTGAAACTATCTTTCTGGCCTCTGACGTTGCAAGTTTTGGCGCCATTCAAATGAGAGATTTAAAATAAGTTGACCTTGCTGCTACCCTCAAGCGCTAGCGCAGGAGGTCTCTCTTGTCAAACACCTAGACAAAGTAACAAAACACTGTCCTTCCTTATCTTTTCAGGGTGAGCTCGGAGCGCAGGAAGGAGAAGTCCAGGGATGCAGCGCGATCTCGCAGGGGAAAGGAGTCCGAGGTGTTCTACGAGTTAGCACAAAAGCTCCCCCTGCCACACAATGTCACCTCCCACCTGGACAAAGCCTCCATCATGAGGCTGACCATCAGCTATCTGCGCATGAGGAAGCTGCTCAGCTCTGGTCAGTACGCAGACTTGAATGTTTGCATCTACATACGCAAAATAGTTACACCGCATTCAAATGGGAATCAAAACATTGCCACCAGTAGATATTGTAAACAAATACTGTAAACACTGAGCTGATGAACAGAGGGAAAAATGTGCAATCTGCACTGTCACTGAGGCAGAATCCTCAAAGGGTGCATATTAGTACTAATATGCACTTTTTAGATACTTGTATGTACTATGGCTGCATGATTAATCGAAATTGCAATGGGTTAGTATGGTTATCAAATTGCAAAGGCTACGATTTAATTAAGTGTTTGTTTACACGCAAGCAGCTCATGATCCAATGTTTTCAGTGTCTTGGAACAGCCCTGTTTGCAGTAAATGCTGCTCCACTTGAACTAGGGCTGTCAAAAAAAAAAATTAGAATTTCGAATATTCGTCGAATTTAAAATTAAAATCCACATTCGAAAGCAAAAACGTTGCATTCGACTTTTAGATGTGCGTTAAGGAGGCAGCCTTATCAGCGGCGCACAAGATGCGATGGCGATGTAGGTGTCATTGCATTATAATGTTTTCCTATCCAGTTGAAACCACTAGATGCGGCGCTGCTGCGTTGTTCATTAAAAATATTGTGGAAAAAGAGAACATCAATGCGGAGGAGATATTGTTTACATCAAAACCGAAACCAAACCATTCACACAAAACACATATTTCATGCATTTTCTAGATGGACATCTATTACTGTTGCACTCGCGTCTCGCACAAAAGAGCCGCATGTTTAGAAAGCCATGTAAAATTAATGCAAGTTTAACTTTGAAAAAAACATGTATCGAGACTTCATGGCGGGTTTTTTCCCATCCCACTGTATCTCGTGTTTTTAAATAAAAAATGTACCACCCTTTGTATTAATTATGTATACATACATGATGCTGTTTTGTTTATAGTTGTTTAAGCAACTTATTTATAATTGGTTTATAAACATAATTTTAAACATTATGCACTTTTTTTCGCAGATAGTCATGTTATCTTATGCTTTGAATGATGCACCCTCTTGTGGCCTCAGGAGAGAAGCCAAAAGCTTTTCTTCACCCTAACTGAAATTATGCATTTTAAATTCGAATATAATTATATATAAAATGAATTTAGTTTTTCAGCCATTTTGACAGCCCTAACTCATCTCTGCATCTGCTCTGACTTTGGGACGCTTATAACATGCATTTGAGAACACATTTTCGAAAACTTGAAATAAGACGCACGTATGAATCAGCTGTTGTTAACTAAAGTAAAGCTTGCTTTCCCTGCTGTTAAGACAGCCATCAATATTAGTATTGTAATTTTACAGTTGTTCTGTAATACTATTAATGTACTTTTTAGGTAGTAATATGTACTGGCCTAATGACAAGTTGTAACACTCAGTATATTATATTTTCTGACAGTGTGAAGGAGGCTTAATGTGCTGCTATGACCATATGCTTAATAGATTGCTAAAGGATGTTGTTTGGCTTTGCAGATGATTCAGAGAAGGAGAATGAGCTGGAGAGTCAGCTGAACAGCTTTTATCTGAAGGCACTGGAGGGTTTCCTCATGGTCCTGTCTGAAGATGGAGACATGGTTTATCTCTCTGAGAATGTCAGCAAGAGCATGGGCCTCACACAGGTAGTTAAATGTTTGATTTTTGTTCTTTGCTGTTTAGATGTAAAGCTTAAGTTGTAGCTGACTATCTCTACCATCTTTTCTTTCAGTTTGATCTGACTGGTCACAGCATCTTTGAATTTTCACACCCATGTGACCATGAGGAGCTGAGAGAGATGCTGGTCCACAGGACAGGTAATTCACACATGCTACACTGCAACATATTTCTGCAAAAAATACACCAGCCATCAATAATGCAAATTTTTGTTCATGTTTAGGATCCAAAAAGACCAAGGAACAAAACACAGAGCGCAGCTTCTTCCTGCGCATGAAGTGCACACTCACTAGCAGAGGACGCACTGTCAATATCAAGTCTGCTACGTGGAAGGTGAGATTTCTCAGACTATCACTATTTTTTTTGGTATCCACAGCTTGTATATAATTTCCCCCTAGCATTACCGTTTCCTGGTACATTTTTAGCTCTTTGTTTTAGAAGGGTAACATTTGTATTACCCTGATTTGCTGTTTTTAAATGGTTCATTCCTTTTTTTTTGACATTGCATGTATACAGGAAATTTAACAAGGAAGAAGGAAATAAACTGGCTTGAGTCTCATTGTGCACAGAGCATCATTATAGTAGTTTTATGACATACCTGCTATACAAAGACTTTGACCAGACATTTCCCTCTTCTCTCTCCTGCTAAAGGTTCTTCACTGCGCTGGTCATGTGCGTGTGCAGGAGCGCAGTTTGGGTTCGGGAGACTCTGGCTTTAAAGAGCCTCCTCTGACCTACCTTGTGCTCATCTGTGAGCCCATTCCTCATCCCTCGAACATCGAGGTGCCTCTGGACAGTAAGACCTTCCTTAGCCGCCACACTCTGGACATGAAGTTTTCGTACTGTGATGAAAGGTTAGCAGAAAGATGTAATGCCCTCATATCCACCTTATTTTGCAAAGTACAAGAAAGCTATATCCTGTGATGTGCAAGACTACTGATTCATTAACTGCTATAGGTAAATAAATAAAAGATTAACAAAGTGCAATAAAAGATCAAACTATTTGTGCTACAAACCAGTGTGTGTATGATTAGCATAATAGATTAAAATAACATCAAAAATACAAGTTTGCAGTATAAAGCAGCGTACAGACTTTTTAAAACATAACTGAAAAATTAAAATAACTCCTAGCGAATGAAACCGGAAGCCTTGCACATTAAAATTACAAATGACCATTCCTGCTGTAATGTTAAAAATAGCATGCATACACCAAACAGAAAAAAACTAAAAAATGATGTAGACAGACTGGCACACAGCTCCTTTTCTTTCTTCCTTTTGTTTTGTTGAAGTGTAAATGGTTTGGCCTGCCCTACTTTATTTCCCTATTTAGTTTTGTTTTATGTATTTGGGTTTGCCTTGATGGTATCTGTGCCTAGCAATGAATACTGTGCGTGCTGACCAGTTGTTGACATCTCTGAATAAAAGCAATGCTGCAGAATGAGTCTAGTAGGCCAAAGCACAAAAGCATGTGTTCTGTACTTTTACAAATGTTATCAACACCACCTAGTGGCAGAAGTCAGTAGTATTTTGAAGCCTTTGCTGAAGGCGTAACAGCGCCTCAGTTTTGGCATCGCTAGAGATGCAGATAAAGTTGTTGGAGTTTTTTTTTCCACTGCCCTGTTGTACATGCATGTTGTATGCACATACTACAATACCTAGTTACTATCCCTGAGCTGAACTATGTTCTAAAACAAACAAACAAACCCTGAAATAAACACAATTCAAAGCTATATAGTAATAATTAATAATAATAATTCTATAAAAAACAAAAACTAATTTAAAAATGGCAAAAGCAGACAACAGAATTACTAAAACCTTAAACTAAAATTAAAATAATAATAATAAAAAAATCTCAAACAGTGGCCAGGATTGACACGGGATTGTTCATATTAAGACCAAATACAGATCCAAGTTAAATGTAATATATGGTGTTATGAGAACTAAAAATGGGTTACAGAACACCGAAGATTGAGACCCCTATATTAGACTTCTCATATCCAGATCTTGTTGAAATGGCAGTTGTTTCAGCATGTAGCTACTTAATTGCAAACTCAAACCTCTCACTCTTTTTCCAAAGGATCACAGAGCTGATGGGATATGAGCCAGATGATCTGCTGAACAGGTCTGTGTACGAATACTATCATGCCCTGGATTCAGATCACCTTACCAAGACACATCACAACTGTGAGTACCTGGACAGAATGCATACCTTATAGGGCTGTGAATCTTTGGGTAAACAGTGAATCGTTTCGATTCACGATTCATAGGGTTTCGATTCATCAAGGTTGTTGTTAATGCTGTGGTTATTTTAACAGTTTCCTTCATGCATTCGATTTAACTACATTTAAAGTAATTTATCATTCGATGGAATTGTGCGTATGCTTTTAGACACTAACATTGTTTTGGCTCCGTCCAAAAATGCGCATCCTTCAACTGCTCAGGTAATGCCAATGGTATGAAAGCCATTGAAAAACTACAGGAAATTAAAACTACTTTACTTTAGCAGTACTGGCCACGAGTACTAAGAAGAGATCACACATTGGCTCAATTTGGCTGGTTCGAAAATGTGTCCATGAGAGCTACAAACGGAGCGTGAGCGCAATCCTGTGACAGGCGGTAAATAGTGGAGCACGTGATGGAGAGATGTGAGGCGCTGTTTTTCACGATTCATAGGGTTTCGATTCAATTCGAGAACGTTCACAGTTAAATTCGATGCGATTCGATTGTGCGTTTTTTTTTAAGTGCAATCACAGGATTCTTAAAATGATTCCCCTAATTCTTTATATGCTTATAGTCGAGGGCATATTACACTGCAACCTTTATGGAGTCAGAGAGTGAGGACAAAAACAAACAAACAAAAAAAAAACTCTTGTCCAATGTAAGTTTAATGATGCTATTGCATGACATATGGAATATGTAGAAGTTTACCCTAGTAAAAAAGTTATATATTTTAAATACATTTATTTTAAACTAAGTATAGTTCAAATCTATTAATCCATTTACTGACATATTACTCAAAACCTACTGATATAAAAATTATAATTAAACTTTATATGGAGTACTTCATGTGCACAATGCACATTTCTTAATATTAAGCTTACAATACGCAACAAATCTCACTAAAGAAACAGCCATTAGAAACATTTCATATTAACTATTGTGTAGCATAGTGTGAATGTATAGGGTAACATTCTATGTCACACCTTTGCACGATGTGAGCTTCTTTATCTTATTTTCGTAAAATAAAATGCTACAGCATTTAACTTTTCCTCTCTACCGGCGAATGATAATTCTGAAAGAAAACATGCCCGATGTCTGTTTGCTATAATGACGAACGCAACTTTTATGCATCTGATTGACAGATAAACCTCGTCCTCTTATTTCAAGGTTGTTGTTAATGCTGTGGTTATTTTAACAGTTTCCTTCATGCATTCGATTTAACTACATTTAAAGTAATTTATCATTCGATGGAATTGTGCGTATGCTTTTAGACACTAACATTGTTTTGGCTCCGTCCAAAAATGCGCATCCTTCAACTGCTCAGGTAATGCCAATGGTATGAAAGCCATTGAAAAACTACAGGAAATTAAAACTACTTTACTTTAGCAGTACTGGCCACGAGTACTAAGAAGAGATCACACATTGGCTCAATTTGGCTGGTTCGAAAATGTGTCCATGAGAGCTACAAACGGAGCGTGAGCGCAATCCTGTGACAGGCGGTAAATAGTGGAGCACGTGATGGAGAGATGTGAGGCGCTGTTTAAGGTCTCCATTAATTCGTGCTTGTAGTAATTTAATGTGTATATATTTTAAAGTACTCAATCGCTATAGAAATTGCGATTCATTCGATTCTTGGCGTTCTAAATCGATTACTGTCTGAAATCAACGATTCTAAAATCCATGTTGCAAGATCAATGCATATGCATCGTCAGGGTTTGTTATCGATGAATCGAGAAAATGAGTGAATCGTTACACCCCTAATACCATATAATGATAAAGGTTTCACTTTAACGTGCAAAACTGTTACAAAAGATGTCTTGTTGAATACTTCTGATTGGAGTGTGTTATTTTTCCCAGTGTTCGCAAAGGGCCAGGCTACCACTGGCCAGTACCGTATGCTGGCTAAGAAAGGTGGTTTTGTGTGGGTGGAGACTCAGGCCACCGTTATCTACAACCCCAAGAATTCTCAGCCACAGTGCATTGTGTGCGTCAACTACGTTCTCAGGTATGGATCCAGTTTACGGATTTTCGGTAGACCAGTGGATTTATAGGAGCAAAATATTGTGAAAAGTGCTTTAGTGTTTATACAATTGTGTCTGTGATCATAATTCAACTTACCATTCTGTCCCGTCCAGTGGCATTGTGGAGGGGGACATTGTCCTGTCCCTGCAGCAGACCATGACCGAGCCCAAGGCTGAGGAGAAAGAGAACCAGGAGATGGAAGATAAGGCCTCTGAGGTGGACATACTCAAACTCTTCAAGCCAGAAAGCCTTAAGTGTCCCATGGAGAGCCCTGACCTGTATGAGAAGCTGAAAGAGGAGCCTGAGGCTCTCACTGTGTTGGCACCTGCTGCAGGAGACACCATCATCTCTCTGGACTTCAACAACTCAGGTGCTTCCTGAAGGATGGTTACATGCTTAAATGGAACAGATTAAGATTTGCTCACTTTGACCGTGGCTTGCAGCAAATGAAATGAGAGCTGACAGTCAGAGGTGACATGAGCAAAGATCATATATTTATTCTCATTCTCATTATTCTCATCTTGTTTAATCATAGATGATATTCCTGCAACTTACGTGAATGCTTCCCCTCCACAGTGTTAATTTTTATTAGCGAAAAAGTGTAATTGTCAAAATAAAATGACATTTGTAACAGCAGCAATGTTCAATAGCTGTGGCTCATTGTGCAGCCCACCAGTAATGTAAGGCAACCAGAAGTTGAAGAAGAACGTCTACTAGCGACTGACAGCTCATACACTTCCATTCAAAAGTTTGGGGTTGGTAAGATTTTTGTAATGTTTATCCAAAAAAATGCTCAAGCGTCTCTTATGCTCACCAAGGCTGCATGTATTTATTCAAAAATACAGTAAAATCAGTAATGTTGTGAAATATTGTTTCAATTTAGAATGGCTGTTTTCTATTTTAATATATTTTAAAATGTAATTTATTTCTGTGATAACAAAGCTGAATTTTCAGCAGCTGTTGCTACAGTCTTTAGTGTCACGTGATCCTTCAGAAATTATTTGATTTTAGGATTCTTTGAATAGTAAGTTCAGATGAACAGCATTTATTTGAAATCGAATCTTTAGTAACTTTTGATCTGTATAATGCATTCTTGCTAAATCCCTCAAAAAAGAAATTCTTACTGGCCCCAAAACGTTTGTGTACCATAATATAATAATGCAACCCCATGGCAACTATTAATCTATGAAGTATTTTAAGTATGTAATCTTATATAGACTTAAAACATATTCAAGGTATTCACTAATCCTCTGAGACTGAGAAATATGGATTCATAATCTTAGTTTTAGAAATAAAAATTATAAATATACTAGTGCTGTCAAATGATTACTCACGATTAATCGCATCCTAAATAAAAGTTTTTGTTCACATAATATGTGTGTACTGTGCATATGTATTATGTATATATGAATACAAACACATGCATGTATATATTTAAGAAAATATGTTATGTTTATATAAGATATATGTTTATATATATAATAGAAAGGTTATATAAAATGTAAATATTTTCAAAATATATGCTCTGTGTGTGTATTTATATATGCCTAATACATATTAGTGCTGTTAAACGATTAATTGCATCCAAAATAAACGTTTTTGTTTACATAATATATGTGTGTGTACTGTGTATATTTATTATGTATATATAAATATACACGCATACATGAATATATTTAAGAAAATATTTTGTATATATATTAAATATATTTATATATGATATAAATTATTTGAATATAAATATATACATGTAAATATTTTCAAAATATATGCTGTATGTGTGTGTATTTATATATACATAATAAATATACACAACACACACACGCACACACACACATATTATGTAAACAAAAACTTTTATTTTGGATGCGATTAATTGTTTGACAGCACTAAAATATTCACACAATTCCTTGATGTGCTACCAATAATAATTGAACAGAATTGAATTTCCTCCAGATTCTGACATGCAGCTGCTGAAGGAGGTGCCCCTCTACAATGATGTCATGCTGCCCTCCAGCAGCGAGAAGCTGCCCATCAGTCTGTCTCCTCTGACGCCCAGTGACTCTGCCCCAGATCTGAACAAACTAGAGACCGGAGCGGAGGACTTCCCTTTCAGCTCTGCCTCTGATCGTGGTCCAGACTCCACAAACACACCTTCCACATCTGGACTGGGCTCCTCGGGGGTAAAGACTCTATAAACACTTGCTTTTTTTAGCTGCTATTCTTAGTCATTTAAAAGGATTGCTCCGTTTTAATGATTAATGAGATCCTGTGTGTCTCAAAGACTTAGTTCAAGTGTGTTTTTTTTCTTAGCCCAACAGCCCCATGGATTACTGTTTCCAAGTAGACTCAGACATCAGTTCTGAATTCAAACTGGACCTGGTTGAGAAACTGTTTGCTATTGATACCGAGGCAAAGACCCCTTTTAGCTCCCAGGTAACCTTTTATCTGAAATATCTCTCTCTGTTGTCAATATTGCATTGCATAAACTTCACAAGACAAAATATCTGCGACTTCTAGGCCATGGAGGATCTCGACCTAGAGATGCTGGCTCCATTCATCCCAATGGATGACGACTTCCAGCTGCGCATCCCCTCTCCACTGGATCCGCTCCCCTCTGGCCCTCACTCTGTGTCAGCCATGAGCTCCCTGTTCCAGCCCTTACCATCCCCTGCGTCTCCAGCCTCTTCCTCCAGCAGCACAGTGAAACCATCATCTCGGGCCCCTTCACCCCTGCACCTGCTGCAGGAGGTGTGCAATGCCCCTGTCTCACCCTTCAGTGGCAGTCGGGACATTTCCCCTGCTCGGTCCCCCAACCCACAGAGCAGCAATCAGCTCAACAACAGGTAAAGCTCTCACTGGCATGACTTCCTGCTGGCAATCTCAGTCAGATCAATTCTTTAGCAGAGGTATCGGATTGGTGATCAGTATTAAACTGCAAGTAGATTAGAATCGAGCCAAAAACAGTTCTATCATGACCATAGAGCAGGGATTTGGACTTCCTTTAGATGTCACTACTAGTAGATTATCTGATTTTGTGTTCGTTGCTCCAATTTCCCAGAGAGCTGTCTCCAAAGATGTTAGCTATCCAGAACGCCCAACGTAAGAGGAAGCTGGAGGAAGTGACATCACTTTCTGAGGCTGTTGGACTGGTCAGTATGAAAATATATTTTATGTAAAGATTAAAGGTGGGGTAAGTGATTTCTGGTAGCCAATGTTGATATTTCAAATCATCAAAACAAACACGCCCCTACCCCAAAAGGGTCTCGCCCCACACATGCGTACGCAACCCAGGCACCGATTAGTTCTGTGAAACAAAGCAAAACCAATGTTACAACGTGTCTACACTGGACGCGAGCGGTGTGACAAAATACTATAGAACTCATTATAATCAATGATGCTGTCTACACTGGATGTGGCGCGGCACGACAAATCCCCGACATGAAAACTACTGCTGCGTTCTATTTATGACGTGTTGACGTGTAGATTTTCAACGGTCGCTTTATCGTCTCCAGTGTAGACAGTAGCTGTTGCGGGGATGTAGACACGGTGTTACTCACCTATTGAGAAGAAACAAAGCAACTTCGGCGTCTGATTGCAGGCCTTCCACTCCTTGAGTTCTCTCCAGCGCTGGAAAGCTGATCCGATATTTACACGGGTCCTACTTCTTGCCTTATCGTAAACCTTCTTTTGTTCCGCAGACATTTTCCTCTTTTGTTTTTTTATGACAAAATACTATAGAACTCATTATAATCAATGATGCTGTCTACACTGGATGTGGCGCGGCACGACAAATCCCCGACATGAAAACTACTGCTGCGTTCTATTTATGACGTGTTGACGTGTAGATTTTCAACGGTCGCTTTATCGTCTCCAGTGTAGACAGTAGCTGTTGCGGGGATGTAGACACGGTGTTACTCACCTATTGAGAAGAAACAAAGCAACTTCGGCGTCTGATTGCAGGCCTTCCACTCCTTGAGTTCTCTCCAGCGCTGGAAAGCTGATCCGATATTTACACGGGTCCTACTTCTTGCCTTATCGTAAACCTTCTTTTGTTCCGCAGACATTTTCCTCTTTTGTTTTTTTATCCACCATCTCTATCTTTCTGTTGCTCGGCTAATGTCCGTCCTGTGCTCTCTCCTCCAAATCATGAGTAGACACGCCCCTTACTGCTGATTGGCTACAAGTTTGTTTTGGTACTCGGCCGACTCAGTGTTTTTGAAAAAATACATACCCCACTTTTAAGTAAAAGTGCATAAACTATGACCAAATTTATGTTAGTATTAAAAAAAAAAATATATATATATATATATATATATATAATATTTAAAAATACTATATAGAATATATACTATATATATATCGTATATCTCAATGAAATAAAAATTATTATAATATAAAAAATTATTTTGGACAGATAAATGTCATTGTTTTTTAATTATTATATAAATTATAAAAAAAGTATTACTTAGTATTAATTTATTTATTTTTTGCATAAATTTGTTTTGAAAACATGGCTGATAAATAATTGAAAAAAAAAAAAACCTTGAGAAGCATCATGTGAACTGATTCTTGAAGATTTGTATTCCATGTAACTGTAAGACTAATTGCCACTCTCCAATCTCCTGCAGAGTGCTTTGCTTCAGAGTGTGGACAGTGCTATAGAGCCTGGAAAGAGGGCAAAGGTTTTAGAGCTTAAAGGATCGAGTGTGCTTGGAGGAAACAAAACCATTCTCATACTGCCCTCTGGTGAGTGACCATCATCACCACTGTACCATGTATTTGATCGATTTTTAAATGCAAACCATTGTTAGAAATGTAGGAAGCCCAAAGAAAACTCAATTATTTAATTGTTTTAGTACTTTTTACCACTTGGCATTTTTAGAGTTATATACAGTTTGTCTGTAAATCAGTTTGTCTTTTTCCCTCTGATTCTGCAGATGTGGCCAGTCGTCTGTTGTGCAGTTCTTTAGAGAGCAGCGGTGGGCTGCCTCAGCTAACACGTTACGACTGTGAAGTCAACGCTCCCGTGCAGGACCGCCAACATCTGCTGCAGGGAGAGGAGCTCCTGCGTGCTCTGGACCAAGTCAACTGAGCTTTGCTGTGTTTAGCAATTCCGAACACTGCATCCCTCTCTCTCACCCCTTGACCCCCGCCTGCCCGATCCTTGAAATCTGCCTCCACTTGTCTCCTTTTATTCCAAGCCCTAATATTCTCTGTAAAAATGTACTAGATAACCTGCACCTTCCATTGATCTCGCCAGTGAGCCCAGAGGGAGTCCATCCATCCCAGTGCGTAGAGGGCCTGGAGACAGACGAGTGTAATGTAACTTAACAGTGGCATCAACCAGACAAGAGTTAAGAGCCTTAATGTGAAATGCAAAAACGCACAGATGCTGATGCGTAGAATCACCCACACTCCCTCTGGATTCCCTACTTTTACCTAAAAACCCTCCATTGTGTTTTATGCCCCTCCCCAAAGCGTGTGTATTGTAGCTACAGTCGCACAATAATCTATTTTCTTAAGACAGAATACCAGCAGTCCATGCAATATAAAAAAAAACATTTTTACGAATATGTACTTTTAATGAAAGATTGAACAATTTATTTTTTCTCTTCTCACTTTTGAGTTTTGTTGTGTAGCGGTTACATGAGAGTTCTTTGTGTGCACTCATAGGCTCAATGGTTAAACGCTGTTGGATGTTTGTGAGTGTTGCTTATTTGCTTACATCACTTTAAGTTTTCTCTTGAACAGCACAGATGAATTGTAAAAGAGCGATTGAAAGTAATGATGGAGATTGTGCAAAAAAGGGAATTCAAAATCATGCTGTGGTGTTTTGTCTCAAAGAGGTTAAAGCAGATTTATAGTTTAATTATGCAATAGATTTTTATATTTTTAGTGGTCATTTTTTCTGTTTAGTTCTCTTTGTGGTAGATTCTTAAGGTAATTCATGCTTGTGAGATGTCATAGCTGGTAACCATTTTATTTTTCTGCTACATGAGCGGTTTTAGATCATGCAAAGCTGATGTATCATTTATATCCCAGTTTTACAAGTATTTATAATGGCATTAGAACATGAATGCGTAGTTTTAAGACAATATTTGTTTTCATCATGCTTTCAAATGAATGTCAGCCTGTTGACAAAGTCCTGCAAGTATTTTATGACCTTTTATCTTGTTTTTCAATAGGAAAGACATTTTCTTTTATGCTCTTGTAATTCTCTTTTATCTCTGCAGTCTCCAGTCTCCTTTTATTCTTAACACTAAATGTTTTGTTTATTGCATAATCAGTAAAAGACAATTGTGGACCAGAATTTTGTGATGCATGTTTCAATTGACGTGACACTTTATTTTTTTATCTGGATCTATTAAGTTATTCAGGAGTACATTAAATTGCATTTCAAACATAGTAACAATACATTTACAAGATGATTTTTCTTTTAATATCTGAATTAAAGTACGGGTTCAACTGTCTGGACATTGTAAAGAAAGGCTGAAATTTTTGGTGGAAAAGTTATTGGGAACGTAGTTTGGTGTAATTTTTATTAAAATGCCATTAAAGAAATAAGCACTGAAACAGCTTTGTTTTAAAATATAAACTTGTTTACACTTGTTTGTTTCTTAAAAGAACAAAAAAGGTTTTATTTTATTAAATATAATTAAAAAAATGCTGTAAGCCATTGTAAAAAAAAAGAGTCGTCAGTCAATTTTTGTTGAAAATGGTATAAACGTTTTTCAAATATTCTTAAAATCAACATTAATATAGAGATTGCATTTCTAACTTCATTTTCACAACCTGATTCGTTTCAGTGAACCGGTTAAAAAAACATCACTCAAACATATGAAAGCACTTTTTTTTTAGAATATAATAATACGGGTGATTTATTGCCTTTATTTATTGCCTTTACATTGAATGACTTTCCGGCATGACTAATACATTTTGATCAGTGATAAGTTCCATACAATGCAGTTTTGCTCCTATAGCACCCAAAACAAACAGTAATGCACGTAGGCCTATCCGATTAGAAGGAAAAAATTAATTAACAAACCTAAAATAATTTTCATGCACACATTTGCATGTATTAAAACAAAATCATGGGGGAGAAACATCCTCATCAGGTTGATGAGAAGCCTGCTGTGGCTGGTGGGGTAGATGATGGGAGAAAAGAGGCAAAAAGAAAGAAGGTTTGGAGATTGCCCTCTATCCCCTTTTTTTGCAGAAGAGCTGTGGTGGGAGGACAAGCTGAGTGAAGGAGGATTTGGCTCTGTGTATAAAGGGATTTGCTAAAAGGATGGTCTTAAGTTATTGCTGTTATTATTATTATTAAAAACTCATACTGACAAAAAATGGTTTACATGTTTTTAAATACCTGCTTGGAATTTAAGTTCACAAAACTTCTGTTCAGGATTCAGGACTGGAAGGAAATCATAATATAATATACAGGTGCATCTAAAAAAAATTTTTTTTTAACATTTCAAAAGGTTAAACTTTCATATATTCTAGATTCATTACATAAAAAGTAAAACATTTAAAAAAAAATTTTGTTTTAATTGCTTAGAGCTTACAGCTCATGAAAGACAAAAATCCAGTATCTCAAATATTAGAATATTTCCTAAGATCAAAAAAAAAAAAAAAAGGATTTGCAAAACAGAAAAGAAAAAGTTCTTTAATGTATGTTCATCTATGCACTCAATACTTGGCCGGGCTCCTTTAGCACAAACTCCAGCATCAGTGAGGTGTGGCATGGAAGTGATCAGCCTGTGGCACTGTTGAGCCTTCAGCTCGTCTGTGTTGCTGGATCGACTGTTTCTCATCTTTCTCTTGAAAAGATTTCACATGGGGTTCAGGTCAGGCATGTTGGCTGGCCAATCAAGCACAGAAATATCATGGTCAGCAAACCACTTGGAAGTGGTTTTGGCACTGTACTGTAGGCAGGTGCTAAATCCTGCTGGAAAAGGAAATCAGCATCTCCATAAAGCTTGTCAGCAAATGGAAGCATAAAGTGCTCCAAAATCTCCTGGTAGATGGCTGCATTGACTTTGGACTTGATAAAACACAATGGACCAACACCAGCAGACGTCACGCACACACCCCAAATCATTACTGACTTCGGAAACTTCACACTGGACTTCAAGCAGCTTGGATTCTGTGCCTCTCCAGTCTTCCTCCAGACTCCAGACCTTGATTTCCAAATGAAATGCAAAATTTACTTTTATCTGAAAAGAGGACTTTGGATCACTGAGCAACAGTCCAGTTCTTTTTCTCCTTAGCCCAGGTAAGATGCTTCTGACGTTGTTTCTGTTTCATAAGTGGCTTGGTAGCCCTTTTCCTGAAGACGCCTGAGCGTGGTGACTCTTGATGCACTTACTCCAGCTTCAGTCCACTCCTTGTGAAGCTCTCCCAAGTGTTGAATCGGCATTGCTTGACAGTATTCTCAAGCTTGCAGTCATCTCTGTTGCTTGTGCACGTTTTCCTACCCAATTTTTTCCAGTCAACTTTACATTTAATATGCTTTGATACAGCACTCTTTGAACAGCCACCCCTTTCAGTAATGACCTTCTGTGACATACCTTCTTTGTGGAGGGTGTCAATGATTGTCTTCTGGACCATTGCCATGTCAGAATTCTTCCCCATTATTGTGGTTTCAAAGAACAAGAGATACCCGGAATTTGAAATCAAATGTAAATATTCTAATATTTTAAGATCCTGGATCTTTGACTTTCTCTAATCATCTCTAATCATCAAAATTTTAAAAAATGTATCTAGAATATATGAAAGTATCACTTTTTGAAATAAGTTACACAAAAAATAACTTTTTCTTTTTGAGATGCACCTGTACTATTATAAATAAATTATAATATATACTGTTTTCTATTCCTATTCTGACAACAGGGGGCAGTACCTCCATACACACAAACATTTGCATTAATAAGTCATCTGAACACACAATTTTATTTTCATTCACATCTTTATTTCATCAACTAATTCCATCTTCAAGTGGACAAAAATAATACTGTGCAATGTACACTGCATACAGAACGTGCAACATATACATTGTACAACAGTAAACATTTTAATTATCAGTATGCATAATGCAACACTGCTGTTAAATGACTCCAACATGTGCATGTTTAATTCCATGAGTGTATTTTTATATGAATGTTTTTATATCAATATATTTAGCAGATACAGGTTTTGGGCACGTTACACGCGCGCTCACACACACACACAACACCTGCTAGTTGGTTAAATCAGCACGCGCGCAGGTGCACAGGCAATTACCATTCAAAGTGCGATAGAGGACTGTACGCAGAAAAGATAGAGGCCTTGAGGTGATGTCGCGGAGTAAGTTACTGTAAATATTATTTTAGATATGTTTGCTTGACATCAGGGCTGGGTTCTCATGTGAGTGTGTCGTCGGATAGAGAAGCTGTGTGAATATTACTGGGCTCCGTTGAAAAGCGACTGTGAGGAGCTTCTGGGCCGCTTCCAGCAAACCGAGTCGGTTCGGTATGAGGAGTTTTCTGCTATCTGGAGGGAGATGGACTTCTCTGGTGTGTTTTTGTAAGTAACACTTTTACATCGTTGCACTACTACAGTAATAGTAGTTGGGGGAATTAAAAATATTTTATTGCTTATAAATAGGCTACCGGCTTATCAGACGTGCAATAGTATATTTGAATTTAGTCACTTCACATAGATTCCTCAGTAGTCATCTGTACAGGTACAGGTGATGGTTTTAAGATGTTTGCCACACTTAATAGTTTTCCCCAAAATGAAAGTTGTCATTTACAAAAACGTATGATGCTGTTGTTGTTCTGTTTTATAATTTTTTCCCCCCCACAAAGGAGAATTTAGCATATAATTACTTTTTTCATAGAAACCCAGACGGTCATATAATCGCTTTGTCAGAGGAACAGGGACGGTTCACCCAAAAATGAATATTCTGTCATCATTTACTAACCCTCACATAATTTCAAACCTGTATGGCTTTCTTTCTCTTGTGAAACACAAATTAAGATATTTAGAAGAATGTTGATTGCACTGCCCATTTCATTTAAAGAAAATAAAACACCGAGTTAGTTCTCAAAATATCTTTTATGTTCAACAGAGGCATGAAAGCCATAAAGGTTTGGAACGACATGAGGGCAAATAAATGATGACAGAATTTTCAGCTTTGGCTGAGCTATAGTCAGTATGCTGAACTGTAAAACTAGATCGGGCTGATTCTGTCTGCAGTACTTGAGTTTAGTTACTCTTACTGATTTGGCATAAGTGAAGTCACTTGTCATTGGAATATTTTGGGGAGCTTTTTTTTTCATTTTTGGAGCTTGAAAGTCACACTTCCCATTCACTTTTATTGTATGCAAAAGAGCAGCACAGACATTCTGCACAATACCTTTTATTAAAAAAAAAAAAACTTTTTTTAAACGTTTTAACATTTTTATGGTTTTCTCATAAAGTTAACATGAAGCATGTGTTTTTGGAGCTTTAGTGTAAATTACGGTTTTATATGAGTCTTGTATTTCAATTGCTCTCATCTCTTTTTCCCAACAGTGGCACTCAGTCTGACCATGAGAAGAGATACTTCACGCGGCTTATATTCACCATAGCCTACAGATACATTCTGCCCCCATACAGTTTTCAGATTCGGGTGGGAGGCCTGTATATGATCTACGGCATTTACAATACACAACTTATTTGGCCTAAGGAAAAGGTGGTCGGTTTCTGTATTCTCACTCTCTTTTCAATCGAGACCAATGATTCAGGTTTTCCCACAAATTGTTTCTAAATATGATAAACATAAAGTTGAGTGTGTCTGATTTACTTAGATCAGGATTGCTCTGAAGGACTGGTACGATGTGCAGAAGCTTATCGCGGATGCAAAAAGTTGCCAGCATTTGGATGTTGTTTACGTCTTTAAAAGGCTTTTGTCATCTAAGGCCTTTTGTTTCACTGCCATGCCCCAAAAGGTCAGCAGATTCTACCTCTACTATTGTGTTTTGAGGTGAAGGGCTATATCTTCCAAAAGCATGTAAAAGGCTCCTAATGTGACTGACTTGCAGCTGACATTTGAAGCGAGAGAACGCGTTCAGCATAATGTGAATGAAGAGTTTCGGGACCACAAGAACAGAGTGACCGAACTCGCTTCCATTGAAATGCTAGAAGTGAGTATTTACTATAGCAAAATGTTTTTATTGTGAAATTTATTATCTGTTTTAAACAGTTCTCACTGCATAATGTCTCTTGAAATCTAGATAATTTGAAATTAATGGATTTATTTTTTATTGCAGGAGATTGCAAATATGCATGGTCATTATGAGAGGCTAAAGAAATCGTCAGTGCCACCATCATCTGGAGTGACGCTGCTTAACCTGACATGTTTAGTTCAGAAATGTGCTTTTGAGTACCAACAGTGGCAGGACAAAATTGCAGTAAGTTGATGAACTGTAGTACTATGCATTGACTATTTTTTTCAGCTCTTTTCAGTTTGTATGACTTTGTCTTACTAGTGTGCATTATTCATAATTACATTTGTACTCAGGCTGAAAAGGAGAAAAACTCAAAGAAGGAAACCACTCAGAAATCTGAGGTGCGTTAAACCCCACCAGAAACTTTCCACAGTAAAATATGGAAACTTGTTTCCGCCATGGGATTAATTTTTTTTTTACTTTTCCTCTCACAATTCTGCCCTTTTCCCTCTCAGTTCTGAATTTGACCCCCCCCCCCCTTGTTACAATTCAGACTTTTTTTCCCCACTTGAAACAAGCTTTCATAGTAAAGAAATTTCATATGGTTATAGCGTCTGAATTTAATAAAGACTACTGCCGTTGTTTCTGCAGTCCTCCAGTAGAGCTGTCATGCTTGCTACCATCAAGTCCAAATCATATGGTCATGTGTCAAAGGTTTGAAATTCTTGCAACAAATGCTGCTATGCTTGTTGCTTAAGTTCTGTAAACATGGTTTACATAGTGGGTTCAGTATTTGAGGATGGTACTTAAAGTAATTGCTCTGTTTAAGATAATTTTTAGGATACAGATGTTTATCATCTGCATACATTTATACCTACATACAGTTACCTCTTTGAAAAAACTCATGCCGAAAATGGTTTGTTTTATCCCTTCACATGTCCCACATGGTGTTAAGGGAACGAAATCTAGGCACCACAGACAGGTTGAGATGGTCACATCAGGCTCTGGGACCGATCAAGCCCTGTTTAGTCAGAAAAAGAGACATCCATCCCTCAGGACCAGAACCTGGCAAAACTTCGGCAAACCAAGTCAGAATTGGCTAAACCCCTCTTTTAGACACAAAACAACTTTTGAGAACAATGATAGTTCAAATTATGGGTCAGAAGTTTGTGCTGGTGTGATGTTTTGTTTTCACTTTTGTCTTAAAGGTGAGCCAGAACAAACACAGGAATGGCTTCTGAGTGTGATGGAGGAAGACAAGAATGCCTGTAAGTGTATAGTTCCATTAATCAAAAAATAAATAAATAAAATTTAACTTTTTTTTCCTTTCAGTGAAACGTAAAGACATTAGAAGATTCAAGTGGAGAAATAATTGGCTCTGAACAGAGTCGTTAATTTATGTATCGGTTGACCTTGCGTTATGTATTCCACAGTGCTTTATTTCATAATATGAACACTTGAATGTGAAAGCATTGGTTATGTTTTGGTTTGGACACAAATAAATAATAAAAGGAGATCCTACCGTCCTGCTGTTGGGTTTCTAGTTTGATTCTGCTTTTAGGCTGTTACATTTTTCATATAGGGAATGCTTAGATTTTTAGATTTTAGCAAATGGCTGCAATATAACAAAGAGTGAAAAATTTAAGGGGGTCTGAATACTTTCCGTACCGACTGTAGGTAAAATAATTAAAAAAAAAAACTCCCCAAATTTAGGTTAAGGGTTTTTGTGTTTTCAGAAAGCATTAGTGGTACATTGCTTCGGTCAAATCAATTAATTTAATTGAATTAAAAAATAAAACTAATATAATGATGAATTATAATAAATAATAAATCAAAAATAAAATGATAAATGCCACCAGAAAATGAAAAACCATGCAAAGTCTCCCTCTAGTGGAGAAATGTTTACAATGTCACGGAGTTATTTAGCAAATGGCTGCAATATAACAAAGAGTGAAAAATTTAAGGGGGTCTGAATACTTTCCGTACCGACTGTAGGTAAAATAAAAAAAAAAAAAAACTCCCCAAATTTAGGTTAAGGGTTTTTGTGTTTTCAGAAAGCATTAGTGGTACATTGCTTCGTTCAAATCAATTAATTTAATTGAATTAAAAAATAAAACTAATATAATGATGAATTATAATAAATAATAAATCAAAAATAAAATGATAAATGCCACCAGAAAATGAAAAGCCATGCAAAGTCTCCCTCTAGTGGAGAAATGTTTACAATGCCACTGAGTTATGACGCGCTCCACGGATTCGTCTCCCTTTGTCGATACCTACAGGATCCCTGCCATGTCGCCAGATTCCAGCAGCTCTGCGGCGTCCGCGGGACGTTTCCTAAAAAACCGGCCGAGGCTGGCGAGACGCTTGGGGTCAACGGTGCTTGCGTGGGGCAATGCGCGGCGGGTGGAGACTCAGCACACGGACTTCCGGGCCAAAGGCTGAGAAAAAGTTTAAATGCTGTTGAAAATGTTGAACAGGACGAATGTTCCGCTAACGGACCCTCGGGGCGAGACGCGGAGAGGGACTCCAAAGGCACGGTGAAGCCGTTACGCCACGTTAAAAGATAGACTATAACAATCTTTAAACATTTCATGTCATGAGGTATTTTTTGAGACAACTCATGCTCAACTCTACTCATGAGCCATAAAGTTGGCATCATTTTTATGCTATATTCATTTTTATGTTTATGAATCATTTTCTTTAAAAAAAAAACTTATTTTTAACATTTACAAAATTGTACAATTGCACAGGTTAACATTTTTACAATAATTACCAAAATACTTAGTTTACCTTTAGGGGGCGCTCGACTGCTTACTCAACTGAAAACTCAACTGAGTCGCATAAACCTCGTGAGGTTTTGTCTTGGAGACATATTATCAAACGTATGACTTCGTTATTTCCCAGCATTTGTGCATTTTTTCGCACAAACAGAAATACTCAGCAATCTCTTTGAAATTATTATGATTTTTTTTTTTATAAATTCCCATCCACTACTTTAATGACTGATTGGTGAAGCCTAACCAGCGCGGAGAAAAGTAACAGTTAACACGTGAACTCGACATCAACGAGCTGCTTCAGAAGCGTCCTGTATGATCATTTACACTTGAAAAACGGTAATAGCCATTGAATATACTATGCAGAGTGAATAACTAATGAAGATTTAATTTTCGATCTCATCATTCTTGATAAAGCGCTAAGCTCCGCACATTTTCTGATCCTCCTGTTTCATGCTAGTTACTATAACGTTATTTCATTAGTGAATATTACATTTTTTTCCCAGCAGACCATAATTGAGAAAGACCGGGACCTACTGTGCGTCACTACCAGTGCTCGTCCCCGCCTTCAGCTACGTACCTCATAATAACGGAAGGGTACTTCCTAGCTCCCAGTCAAATAGCCACTCTACTTTACCACTGTCTCCTGCGCTTTGAAGACTCGAAGATTGTATAGCTATGCGCCGTGCAATATAACCAGCCATTATTCAGTGCAGCTTTGCACGCGCTGGTGTTTACAGCCTCTCGTGAGCAGCGCGTGGGATACTGATTCAGCCCTTTCGCTTTCACCATGGCAAGCGACGCGCTCCACGGATTCGTCTCCCTTTGTCGATACCTACAGGATCCCTGCCATGTCGCCAGATTCCAGCAGCTCTGCGGCGTCCGCGGGACGTTTCCTAAAAAACCGGCCGAGGCTGGCGAGACGCTTGGGGTCAACGGTGCTTGCGTGGGGCAATGCGCGGCGGGTGGAGACTCAGCACACGGACTTCCGGGCCAAAGGCTGAGAAAAAGTTTAAATGCTGTTGAAAATGTTGAACAGGACGAATGTTCCGCTAACGGACCCTCGGGGCGAGACGCGGAGAGGGACTCCAAAGGCACGGTGAAGCCGTTACGCAGGAACTCATTGACCGGTGATGTTGGCCAAGAGTTCATCATCGAGAACAGGTTTCTCTTCTATCTCTTCACCGTCGGCACCGAGCTGGGCAACGAGATGTTCTTCATCGTGTTCTTCCCCTTCTTGATGTGGAACGTCGACCCCTATGTGAGCCGGCAGCTGATCGTGGTGTGGGCCTGGGTGCTGTTCCTCGGCCAGTCCACGAAAGATGTGGTCCGCTGGACCCGTCCCGCCTCTCCTCCTGTGGTCAAAGTGGAGGTGTTCTACAACACGGAGTACAGCATGCCCTCCACACACGCCATGACCGGCACCGCGCTGCCCTTCTGTCTGTTCCTGCTCACATGCAGCCGGTGGCAGGTATGATGCACTCTTGAGCTGTTTCACACACAAAACCAATCGATAATCGTACCCACGTGAGACAAGTTGACAGTATTCCGTTGGTCCGTTCTTAGCAATCTGTTTTTTTCCCTGAACTAACAAGCATTTTTTATATTACGAGCTATAATGCATTAGCACTTATTGATCAGTATCTTTTCAATTAGCCAGTAGCACTCAACTCATTAAATACTAGTACCTATTCCTTAACTATTAGTCACTGTTCAAAGAGTGAGAAGTAGCAAAGTTAGTTGATGCCTTAACCTACATGACCTACATTTGTTGCAGTGTTTATTAATCTTTGTTAAATTTGTTGAAAATTGTTTACAACTGTAAGGTCTTGCTTTAAGGTACTTATGAAGTTTCAATCTGATACTGCTAGACACACGTTAAAAGATAGACTATAACAATCTTTAAACATTTCATGTCATGAGGTATTTTTTCAGACAAAGGATCATCTACTCATGAGCCATAAAGTTGGCATCATTTTTATGCTATATTCATTTTTATGTTTATGAATCATTTTCTTTAAAAAAAAACTTATTTTTAACATTTATAAAATTGTACAATTGCACAGGTTAACATTTTTACACTAATTACCAAAATACTTAGTTTACCTTTAGGGGGCGCTCGACTGCTTACTCAACTGAAAACTCAACTGAGTCGCATAAACCTCGTGAGGTTTTGTCTTGGTCTACTCATGAGCCATAAAGTTGGCATCATTTTTATGCTATATTCATTTTTATGTTTATGAATCATTTTCTTTAAAAAAAAAACTTATTTTTAACATTTACAAAATTGTACAATTGCACAGGTTAACATTTTTACAATAATTACCAAAATACTTAGTTTACCTTTAGGGGGCGCTCGACTGCTTACTCAACTGAAAACTCAACTGAGTCGCATAAACCTCGTGAGGTTTTGTCTTGGAGACATATTATCAAACGTATGACTTCGTTATTTCCCAGCATTTGTGCATTTTTTCGCACAAACAGAAATACTCAGCAATCTCTTTGAAATTATTATGATTTTTTTTTTTATAAATTCCCATCCACTACTTTAATGACTGATTGGTGAAGCCTAACCAGCGCGGAGAAAAGTAACAGTTAACACGTGAACTCGACATCAACGAGCTGCTTCAGAAGCGTCCTGTATGATCATTTACACTTGAAAAACGGTAATAGCCATTGAATATACTATGCAGAGTGAATAACTAATGAAGATTTAATTTTCGATCTCATCATTCTTGATAAAGCGCTAAGCTCCGCACATTTTCTGATCCTCCTGTTTCATGCTAGTTACTATAACGTTATTTCATTAGTGAATATTACATTTTTTTCCCAGCAGACCATAATTGAGAAAGACCGGGACCTACTGTGCGTCACTACCAGTGCTCGTCCCCGCCTTCAGCTACGTACCTCATAATAACGGAAGGGTACTTCCTAGCTCCCAGTCAAATAGCCACTCTACTTTACCACTGTCTCCTGCGCTTTGAAGACTCGAAGATTGTATAGCTATGCGCCGTGCAATATAACCAGCCATTATTCAGTGCAGCTTTGCACGCGCTGGTGTTTACAGCCTCTCGTGAGCAGCGCGTGGGATACTGATTCAGCCCTTTCGCTTTCACCATGGCAAGCGACGCGCTCCACGGATTCGTCTCCCTTTGTCGATACCTACAGGATCCCTGCCATGTCGCCAGATTCCAGCAGCTCTGCGGCGTCCGCGGGACGTTTCCTAAAAAACCGGCCGAGGCTGGCGAGACGCTTGGGGTCAACGGTGCTTGCGTGGGGCAATGCGCGGCTGGTGGAGACTCAGCACACGGACTTCCGGGCCAAAGGCTGAGAAAAAGTTTAAATGCTGTTGAAAATGTTGAACAGGACGAATGTTCCGCTAACGGACCCTCGGGGCGAGACGCGGAGAGGGACTCCAAAGGCACGGTGAAGCCGTTACGGAGGAACTCATTGACCGGTGATGTTGGCCAAGAGTTCATCATCGAGAACAGGTTTCTCTTCTATCTCTTCACCGTCGGCACCGAGCTGGGCAACGAGATGTTCTTCATCGTGTTCTTCCCCTTCTTGATGTGGAACGTCGACCCCTATGTGAGCCGGCAGCTGATCGTGGTGTGGGCCTGGGTGCTGTTCCTCGGCCAGTCCACGAAAGATGTGGTCCGCTGGACCCGTCCCGCCTCTCCTCCTGTGGTCAAAGTGGAGGTGTTCTACAACACGGAGTACAGCATGCCCTCCACACACGCCATGACCGGCACCGCGCTGCCCTTCTGTCTGTTCCTGCTCACATGCAGCCGGTGGCAGGTATGCCTCCGCACTCTTGCTCTGTTTCCACACACAAAACCAATCGATAGCCAAGCAAACAAACAATTAATCCCTTAAACAAACCAAAATCAATTTCTCCTACAAAGAAATGAAATTAATTAAAAAGAAAACTAAAACGATTGAAATGAACTAGCCCAATTATTAAGTGTGGCCTTAGCCATCACAACAACTGTTTATTGGGTTACATTATTTTAAGGTGTCCTTGTTACAGTGCAATTATAAATTTAAGTACTGAGTAATATTAATTAGCTACATGTACTTACTATATGGTTAGGGGTTAGGATTAGGGTTACTTGCGTGTAATTATGCATAATTTAGTGTTATTATTATAGTTAGTACATGTAACGTGTAACAAGGACACCTTAAAATAAAGTGTTACCATTTATTGCTATGTTAGCCCTGGTCCTTTAAGTTATATTAACGAATACAGCTACTAGTAATGTATTAGTAAAGAAATTCTTACATTTTTGTTCGTTAACTAATGTAGTTAGTTACCAGTGTTACCAAATTTGGCCATTGAATTTTGTGGATCTGTAGATATCATCTAGTTGTATTCCAGTTGCTATTACCTATTCCTGTTCGACTAGTAATTTACATTTATGTACTAGTACTTATTTCTAGTTACTTGTAACTGTTCCAACATATAGTTACTAAGATCTATTCCAGTTTTTCTAGTGGCAACTGAATAGACACTTTATTAGAAACTAGTATATAGTTCAATCAAAATGTAATTGTAAGCAAACTAATATGATTTAATTAAATGATGAAGTAGCCATTCTATTTTTTTAAAGATTTATATTTGCTGTTTTTTGCCTTTATTGCTATAGGACAGTGTAGATGAGACGGGAAGCGAAGTGGGAGAGAGAGAGAGAGGGGGACAGGATCAGGAAAGGTCCTTGAGTCAGGGTTCGAACTTGGGACACCCTTAGCGCAACGGCGCTTCAAGTTGGCGCGTTACCCACAAGACTATTGAAATTCTGACTAGTCTTTACGTATGACATGTAAAAAGTAATTGTATGTAAGTACAGATATAGTGCAGGGGTGTTGAAATATAACGGCAAAAATTGTAATACATGAACCACAGATTCCCACATTGCAATTTGCAATGATGCTGTCCCAGCAAACATGCAACCAATGGCAATGGAATAATTACTTGTCACTATTGGGACAGCAAGTAGTAGTAAACGAAGCAGTGCCAGTAACTAACCGAATGGTTACTGTAGTGGAAAGGGCTACTCTATGCTTTACATTTTGCCGTACTAATAATAAAATAAGTGCTAGTATTGTAGAAAAAGATACAAGTTAGGTTAAACTTGTTAAGGCTTGCTGTGCTGTATTGGGTGTGCTGTATTCATTCTGAACATCTGTCCTCATTATCAAAACAACCTACCTTTAGCATTTCGGTGGTTATGCATAAGCAAGCTAATAATATCCTGATGCCCAGCCTTTGAAGATTTAATTGTTTACCTAGATGTATCATTTATTTAAAGCAAATTCCTTTACAAAGTGTTATTAAAGAATGCTCCATAATGCACTGATGGTTAAATAATTATGTTGTTTGTTAATTAGTTAAGTTGTGAACCTGTCAGTACAGGGGTTTGGGATAAGGATGTGTTCTGGCGTCATGCTTCACCTGCTCGTAGCATAAGAGTTGCGTAATGATCTCATTCCAAAAAGATTTCCTGCTTTCATTGATTTTGTTGTTTTATTTATTTTAAGTTATCTTTGTTTTAATGTCCTAATGAAGAAAGTTCTGTTACCATTTATTTTCAAAGAAACAACAGAATACTTTGCCTGAGTCAAGATCTCATTGACTGCATTAACTACTCTTAACATTTAACAGGCAAGAATGTAAAGGTTTTGTATTTTCTATATACATATATGATAGTTCATTTAGCTATTTAAACTGTTTAAAGATTAAGGTACCTTTAGTCTCTCCATTATGAAGCACTGTCTACTTGTATGCATCATATTTAATCAAACATAATAATATTTGAGGCTTATTCTTAATGCTTTGTTCTCAAAACCTACTTGAAGGATGACTAGGACTTGCAGCATCAGAAAGTACTGAAATAAGCTGTTTCTCTTTAGGGGAAGTGATATGTTTTTAGTTTCTATACTAATTCACTTAATTTGCCAGTGCTGTTCATCCAGTTCAGTGTTGACATGCTAGAATTATTGCCCTTCCTTTAAAAGGGCATTATTCCACTGGTGCTCAAATATTGATTTTCAGATCTCAAAAGTCATCTGTCCTTAGTCTGTTGCATCCATTGGAAAATAGTTTTACTTTTCCATATTATTGTAGAACTAACTCATCTGGAAATCAAGGTTCCTAGTAAATGCATTTCCAGACAGGACATTCATCTCAATAGTATTTTAAAAAATTTTTTGCAAAATATGCAGGTTTTGTTTCTTAAGCACTAAAGGTTTATGCAGTGCACTGTATTATTCATAAATATGGATTTCTCTGCTGGGTTATCTGAATCATATGCTTGTTGGTGTCAAAAATCATTACTTTGAACAACAATTAGCATATAGCCAGAAGAAGTTGTGCTATTGCTTATGCTGATAACTCTTTTTGATACACCCATTATATACAACAGGGATCTGATCTAGTTCTGTAGAAAGCTTTTCTTAGTCTTCTGCTTTTGACAGATTCTCATGAAAAACTGCCGGGAAAAAATGAATAAGAATGAAGTCCGTTCTTCTTAATTTTTTCCCTTGCAGTTTTTTTTTGAAGTCAGCAGAAACTGACTGATAATGTGCCATGTACCTGCTGAAGACTGAAAGTCTTATCCAGCTGTTTGTGCAGAAAATGGAACTCAGTCCCTATAGTTTATTTTCTTGCTTTCATATCCTCTTAAATTTAGCTGGAAACTAGGAACAATAGCCTCAAACATGTTTCCTCTTCTTTCGCCATTGCTCTGGCCACTTGATTTTCTGCCGATGATTTATTCAAACAAGCCTACAGATTGGAGAATTAAGAACTAGCAGCTTTGTTTTCACGTATGAAGATTTTTTTCAGGGAAACTGAAAATTTGCATCAACGCTTTATTTTGGAAGTTGCTGGAAAACCAGTGAGGTCAAGTCAGCTCAAATTTTTTAACTTACACACGTAGTCAATGTTGATGGGATTGTGGGAGGTACTGGTATATTGCCCAGACTACTGGAGTGAATAAATGCATGAGCACATAAGGAAAGTTCAACTGAATGCCAAAAATGAACCGATCTGTTGTCTGAATGATGAGAAATCCAGAGGCATTTCTGCAGATCAGCAGCTTCTTCGATCCACGTCTCTTGCAACTGCCCTTGGTCTGCCTCTAAAGTATTAGAGTATGTTCAGGAATTCATCAAACATATATACAATAATGAACATTAACAGTGTGCCTGGTGGTCTCAGTCCTTGATGGACTTGTAAGGCATTCTGGCCCACTCTGTCCTGATTCTGTTGCTTAATGTGTGGTTGATCATTATGTGTATTGTAAGTTATATTGTATGGTTTTTAGTCCTGCTGTAAGCGGTTGGTTCAGCCTTCTCTTTGGTATGAAAAACACTACATTCTTGGATACCACTTGACTAAATATTGGATTATGATATACTTATATCAGTTTTGGGTCGGTAAGATTTAGAAATGTCTCTTATGCTCACCAAGGCTGCATTTTTTTTAAATAGTAGAAACAGTAATATTGTGAAATATTACTACAATTTAAACTGACTTTCTCTATTTTAAAATGTAATTTATTTTGCTGATGTCTAAGCTGAATTTTCAGCTTCATTACTCTAGCCTTCAGTGACACATGATCCTTCAGAAATTATTCTAATATGCTGATTTTCTGCTCAAGAGATTCATCAATGTTGAAAACAGCTGTGCTGCTTAATATTTTCTCTTTCATCTTTGCTGAATTAAAGTATTTGTCTTTAAAAAAGCTTAATGACCCACAGCTTTTAAACAGTAGTGTACATTATTTGAAATTTGAATTGGATAATTTATTTTTATTATTTTATAAAATAATATTTTGGGTTTTGTGGTTTGTAAATTTCAATCATGTGTTTTAGTTCAAGTTGTAGTAATGTTATGTTTTTTTGTCATTTCAGTGTTTATTTTCTCTTGTAGAGAAAATGTCTGTATAGAATTTAATAATTGTATTTAATTGTATTTCAGTTATTTTAGTACATCAGCTTAAAAAAAGTAATAATAACAACATGTACTATATATATGTATATATATACTATATATATATATGTATATATATACTATATATATATATATATATATATTATTTTATTTAAGTTATGGTTTATTTTACCAACAGTTTTTTTATGGTGTTGGTTTTAATTTATAACCTTGGTTTTTATTGATTTTAAGAATTGACTTTACTGTCTATTGAACTGCAGTTCCTCACAAGTCTTTCCTCTGTGTGTTCAACAGTACCCGTTCATGTTTGGACTGAGCATCGCTCTGTTCTGGAGTGTCCTTGTGTGCATCAGCAGGATTTATATGGGCATGCACTCTGTCCTGGTGAGTAACATTTTCATCACATTTAATCATTCTTTCCTATTGCCTTAAATCAATGGATCATCAAATAGGTTTTGGAACAACATGAGGTGAGTAAATGATGATAAATTATTTCATTTTTGGATGTACGAACCCTTTAATAAGCATGATCATTTCAGTCTGTTGCACTTGTAGCTGTGTATAATGGTTATTCAGAGCATATTAATATGTTTTATGCAGTTCAGGCACCTTCAGCTTTCCACAGCACAGCTTTCAAAGTTGAGGAACTTTTCAGTTCTCGCTTTGCAGCTTCGTGACTAAGATTTTGGGAGCAGTTCAAGAAGAAGCCTAATATATGCTGCTTTAGTCTTTTGCAACCCTCTCCTGTCAGTAACGAAACAAATCAGTGAGTCATCACGGCTGACTCAGTATCTTCTGATCTTCTAATGCTCATCTGTTTTGATTTTCCTCACAGAAGATCTCTGATTGGATAATTGCTTCCCCTGGGCTTGTATGAGCCAGTGGTGATCATTTCCATTTTTATGTGTTGAGCAGACAGAGGCCAATAGACAGTTTGAAACACAAGCTTTGCGTTAGTCATCAAGATCGACATGTTGTGTGTTAGTCATCAGTGCTGAAGGTTGCACATGTAGTAACAATTACCATTGACTTCTTACACCTGTTATTTTTCTGCAGAGGCTGTGTCTCTTTATCTGTTTAAATGCTGTTGGTGGGAGCAGACAGATTTAGAAAGCAGATGCTGGTTGCCTAGGTGATGGGAACCTTGTTATTTTAATGCTGTGCTCTCGATGATGGTGGCTGAATCATCTTTGTGGAAATCTGCACACCCAATGATTTAGGAAGTCTAGATCATGCTGTGTGTGAATGTTGCGGGTACACAAATCTGTGGACCAGGGCTCAACATTGTATGGTCACTTGTCCTATGGGGCCAGTCCGCTGTCGCCACTATATCTTATGTGGTTCATTGACCACATGACATTTTTTTTTTAATGGATGTTATTGCAAATTGTGCTTATGTAAGTATGCCAAGGTAAAGTTGTTTGTGGTTTTCTAAATGTTTAATGTCTAAATGTTTAAAAAAAAAAATTTATTGAATTACTTTAATAGCAATTAATCACATATATAATTTTTTTTTTTTTAGTTGTTGGTTGTACTCATGCAGAGGGACGTCTTTGGTGGTTGCATTATATCTCACTTTTTTCAGCATCTTGTTTTCATGCCATTACAAACCAATAATACTTTTGTTTATCTTCAAAATACAAATTAAGCTATTTTTAATGAAACCTGAGAAACCTCATTAAATATGACGAGCTCAACTGTACTTGTTGCACAAGAACAAAACTCATCAGTTCTTGTGGAAGCTCAAAAATATGTTTGCCTGATACGGGAGAACCAATGAGGTTTATTAAACTATCCCGTTTTTATGTCTGTTTAAAATGTTATATAGGGCGAATTCGGGTGAAGTTGGACACACTGGGAAAAAATGTTCCACTTATCCTGAATTAAGCCTAAATAATAAAATATTTTATTATTAATATACTAAACAGTATGTTAGAAACATGAAATTGATAATGTGCTAAAAATATTACTTATTTGTGTGAAAATGTTGGCAAGGCATGTAAAAATATGAACTAGTGGACCTAAAATATCTAAACTAGTCTTCATAGAAATGTTTCTAAAAATATTTATTATTTGTGTGAAAATGTTGGCAAGGCAAGTAACAATCTGAATTAGTGGACTAACTAAGCCAGTATAGAAAAAAATCCTTATTGTTGAGCCCCTCATGGACTGTTTGATAGCTTAGGGCCGAAGTGCCTGTGATCAGAGTGCTTTGGTAGAGAAGATTAAGAAAAAACGTCTCTTTGATCTTTCCAGCATCCATTCAACCCTCTAACTTAAAAAGACTTATATATAGAGGGAAGGACTAGAGCAGGAGTGCAGTGGGAATGTGTAAATGAGACACTGCTGGAAAGAATCAGAGACCTTTGGTTTGCAGTACATGGAGCAGCGTGTGTACATGTATAAAATAGACATGGACAGGTGGAACAGGCTACACATCTGTCAGATCTAAGTGAAGAGACAGGCTTCTTGTCGTGACTATGTGGATGGCTCATGATTAGGCATTTCCTTCTGCCGATTCTACAGGCTCCTTTGACCTTTTACCCATTTTAAAGTACATAACGGCATGAGTGTATCATATACAGACAATCAGATTGTAGTGTTCTCGTGAGGTGTCCAAAGTCAGGCTCTAATCTTCTGTTAACCTTATGTTACCTTATTATGTGCCTCACATAAGATTAGACGACGAGGGGGAAATGGATCATTTACTGAACTGCCTCATGCCTCTCCAGACACTTGTGACTTACTTTCTTCTGTGGAACAATAAAAATAATGTGAAGAATATTCTAGCCACTCTATATCATTTCCATATATTGAAACTGAGGCTGTCAAGCAAATATGAGGCAAAAGCACTCTAAAGGTGTCAACAAAGTGCTACAAATGTGAAATTATATTACAGTTTAAAACAATTGTTTTCTATTTGAATGTAATTTTAAATGCAATTCATTTTTGTGATGGCAAAGCTGAATTTTTAACAGCCATTACTCAACTCCTCAGTGTCACATGATTTTTTTTTAATCAATATTGACTGAAAACAGTTCTGCTGCTTAATTGTGATGCAAACAGCTAGGGCAGATCTCAAGATTTTCTGTAAATAATGAATGAATGATCAGTCTGTTCCTCACACAAAGCTATCGTATGACTTAAGATAGCCTGGAATACAACAGAAGAGTTACATAGACCACTTTTATGGTACCTTTGCATTCTTTTTTGAAGATCGTAAACCATTCGCTTTTTTTTTTTTTTTTTTTAAGCGTGAGCAGAAACTTCTTCAAACATTCACCTGTGTTCCATTGAAAAAAGGACATTGGTAATGATCATGAGGGCAAATAAAGACAAATAAAGTCTGAAGGAAGAATGTTACAAAACCAGTTCAAGGCTGCAGTGTTAGAAAAAGTGAGCTGGAAGCTCAGACTTTGAACATCTGGTGTCTGTGAAATCTAACGTAAAATGGAGAGATGCCCTGAACAATTTTTTTTGTGCCACACACAAAATAAGGCAGCTGAAGTGTATGTAAAACCTGCATAAATGACACCTCTTTATCAGATCTACATGCCATATTCTTCCAGCCTGTTCTCAAGTCAGTTTTGACATGTTATGGTAATCATGGCCTTACATTAGTGGACTCACTGTATAAGTACTGTACTTTCTCCCGAGAAAGGAGCTGTAAAAATATATTGAGATGGTTTTTGGTACCGCAAATATATATTCTTAAGGACATCAAAACCTAAAATAAAACTCCAGAAATGTGTACAATATGGGACCTTTAATAAATACATTGCAATGTTTTATTTCAGGGTGAATGTTTTGGTTCATTCTATACACAACTGGGCCCTGTTTCCATAATGACTCATACACTGTGTTTATACAGATCACTGATGCTTGAACAGCACCTTTCTCGTGCCAAGCAATACCTGTTTTCACTAACCTTCACATATTTGCCTGGCCAGTAGTGAATAAACAATGAGAATTTAAATGTCAGTTTGTCTAAAAATTGCTCCAAACCTTTAAGACTTTGGTTAATCTTTGAAACACAAATTAGGATATTTTTAAAGAAACCTGAGAGGTTTCTCTCCCTTCATTGAAAGTCCAGGTAACCAAAACGTATAGAAACAAAAAGGTCATGAAGGTGTTATAAAATGAGTCCATGTGAAACAACAAGTTACGGGACAGAAACCACTCAGGTTTCATAAAAAATATCTTCATTTGTTTTTCGAAGGTCTTATGTGTTTGGAATGATGTGAAGGTGACTAAATGATGACAGAATTCAGACTTTTTCAATCTAATAAGTTTGTTCCTTCATCTTCACAGGAGGTGATCACAGGCGTCCTCTACAGTATGCTCATCCTGGCGGTCCTTCAGCCCATGCTGCATGACATCGACATGTTCTACCTGTCCCACAGCTACGCCCCTCTGGTCGTCCTGCTTGTGCATGTTGGCTTCAGCTTGGTGGCCTTCTCGCTGGACGCATGGAGCACCTCCCGTGGCGACACGGCCCAAGCGTTGGCCACAGCTGCCGGAGCCGCGTTGGCATCCCGTCTGAACCGCCAACTGGGTCTGCAGCCAGATCCCCCCGAAGAAGCTCTCCCACTCACACTGCCCCTGATTGACGGGGCCTTACTGACTCGCTCCATCATGCGGCTCCTGGTAGGAGTGGCCGTGCTTCTAGCCGTCAGGGCTGCTATGAAGGCAGTGGCAATCCCACTGGCCTGCAGGATCTTCGGCGTGCCTTCGGATGATGTGCGGAAGGCTAGACAACACGCGCACGTGGAACTGGCGTACCGGTTTATGGTCTACGGCACAGTGGCCTACTGCTGCGTTTCCCTGGTGCCACTTCTCTTTGGCTTCCTTGGCTTGTCCTGAAGAAAATCCCTCCGTTTAACCTTGTTATGATCCGGTTTTAATCCTAGCTTAACCTATACATGAC
The DNA here is from genome assembly GCF_001515645.1 of Sinocyclocheilus grahami. Taxonomy (NCBI): domain Eukaryota; kingdom Metazoa; phylum Chordata; class Actinopteri; order Cypriniformes; family Cyprinidae; genus Sinocyclocheilus; species Sinocyclocheilus grahami. The sequence goes on along the minus strand of NW_015505290.1, from coordinate 1,085,930 downwards.
TTGGACTAGTGAAGGTCCACAGTTGTAGTCAAAACCAACAAACATTTGGTTGCAAACACATATGATGTTCATGATTTTGATCATTTCACCAGCCTTTCACTTGTTTTGTTTATAGATTTTATCGAACTGATGAATTTGAACAGGGTTTTTTGGCATTTGTTGCCATCGGTGGGCTGTTTTTCTTGAAAGTGAGTGCGTGTGATGTTATGATCTTCAGAGGGCCTCTTCAAAGCTTCTGACTCTTGAACAGTAATGTTTATAGCCATTCTCAAAAAGGTTTCAAATGTTTCCTGCATTTGTCTTCAGTGGATTTCCTTCAGCAGAATGACACCCACCCATTCCGGACCCTTGTGCTTTCTCTCGCTCAACAATACGCTGGATTGTTTCTCGCTGTATAGATTTTGGTTCAGTCTGAGGTCCTTCCTGTCTGTTTTCATCCTTCTGAAGCAAACTAACCTGAGTGAACACCCTTGTCAGACATTTGTATCCTTGTCGTGGTTTTCCCTCAAGGGCTCGTTCTCATAACATTTTGTAATTCTCTGTTCTTCCTAGGGCTTGTTTCTCTTCTCAGTGGGTCCATTCCAGACCAGTGCTATGGCCCTAAGGGTTCATTCAGTGGTTCAGGAAAGATGCTCTTAAATCTGAGAGGTGTAGAAAGTTGTTATCTAAAAACTGGTTGAGTTCACGCCTCACAATAAGCGGTAATGCATCGAGAGAATGAGGGGAGGGAACTTCCTGTCAGTATGAATGCTGTATACATGAACTTCCTGTGGATGTGTTACTCTGAAACCCAAGCTAGGAAAAGGCTGCTCTGAATATGAATGCAACATATCTTTAACATTGTCTTTGTCAATGTATTATTTTCAGAGTTTTTGGTGTATCACAGATTTGGAATGACATGAGGGTGAATAAATGTTTTTTTTTAGAGAGAACTATCACTTTTTTAACAGTTGGCTAAATTGAGATACTAAAATTTAGAGCTGTGGAGTGCTGCAGGAATTCTGCACGTCTCCATTCGACATCCATGTTGTTCCATAGTGTCATTAGTTTGAAGGAGATGCATTGAAATCTTTCTCCAGGAACACACTCAGTGTGACTTTATTTAATGAAATGATTAAAATTCCTTGCTTTGTCCACTTGACTGAATTCACTGCAGTTTTAACAATTTAAATACGATTATGGGCATGATAACATGGCTAAAGTAAATCCGACATGTATTTTCTGATTGTCAGTATTAACCTAGGTAGTTGATATGTTGTCTGTCTTTGAACTAGTACTGTTTTTTTTAGTGTGTTCAGTTTCACAAGGAAATGTTGTGAGGCCAGTCATAGAAGACAGATCTCTGATAAACATTCATTGCTCAGAAACCCCAGTGCCTTGCATCCTTATTTTTCAGGGCAACTTTATCCTCCAACTAGGCACAAGACACCACAGCTGTCTTTCTGTAAACAGTTTTGATGGTGCAAATATTGTCACGCATCCATGTTTATTTGAAAAACTCATTGTTTATGTAATTGAAGGCTTTTCTTTTAACTCACCCTCCCCCCCCCCCCTCC
>NW_015505290.1:1000396-1083969 GCF_001515645.1 Sinocyclocheilus grahami | reverse complement strand
CATTTTTTATGTAATTGAAAGCTTTTCTTTTAACCCCCCCCCCCCCCTTACATATGGTGTGTATCTACAGATTTGTTTAATGTGCTATATGTGGAATTTATTAACGGGGTTCTGGTAACATATTTTGAAGGTGACAAATTTATCTGTGCACCAGTATAAATAAAGGAAACAGTTGTGCATATATTCAATTGTGATCAGTTGTGCATATAGTAAATGTACCATTTATGAATAAGCCGTTTTATTTTACAGTGCACTGAGCTGAAGTGGATATCATATCACAGACGGCTGGATGGTGTTTTAGGGTTGCATTGAAATGCATTATGAATGAAGCTTGTACACCTTACTTGTGCTGAATTTTGAGCCGTTCATGGTCATCTTAACTCGCACATGTAGTGTATCTGTAACCTATGGCTCCTCGTCTGCAATGTTCTTGCCATTTTTCTGTTCTTATTATTACCGTGAATAAAAAACCAGTATGAATTACCACTGTATTTGTGTTCTTGTCATCTGAAATGGGTATGTTTTTTAATTAAAACAATTCCATTACAAAGCGATCACTGGTGAGTATGAACATTTTGTATTACAGCATTATGTTTGATGTTTATGCTTCAAAATTACTTTTTGATTATGACTAACTAAATACTTGGCTTGCAGTGTTTCCTCTTATCAGTGTAAGTGTGCTCGTGTTCTGTTATCTTGATCCAGCAAGGTTCAGAGGCACACATACTCATTTCTCAATTTGTCAGCTCTTTGGACAAAGGTCTACTTTCTGCATGATGTATTGATTTTAATCCACTGTGTAAGTGCTAGAGGACCTTGCTCGTTTCCCACCGTACATATATTTCCACACTATAGCTAATTGTAAATTACACACATTTAGGCTCTATGTACTGCAGTATATTGGCTTAAGTTGTTTTTTTCACATTCACTGCAAAAGAAAAAAATCTAATTTATTCGGAGGGTAGCTGACATGAAAGCAGTGACATCAGAGTCTACTAGTGTGACATGTTGTGCTTGCTCTAAAACTACTTTAAGTGACTTTTCCCCCCAAATCTAAAAAATGAATGCAGTTTTATGACCTCACAATAATTTATGGACTACATGGAACATTTATGCTTTTAAAACATTAGGCTTACCTGAATAAAAAAAATGGACATTTTATTAGTCATTTCCCCGGGAATAATGTTGAACTGTGTTCGTATTTTATCAAACATATTATATTTGATCATCTCGTACTGAGCAAGAATCTTCACTGAGAATGGCAGGAACAAAGTTAAGGTAATCTATCGCCATCCTGTGGTAGTAACGTACAAAGTACATCGTGGAGAACAGTGGAATGGATTCTCCGTGAACTCTTCTCAAGTACTGAAAACTGAAATATTAATGCAATTATCTTGAAATGGTGTAGTTCACTGCAAAAAACAATTTAAGAATTGATCTTTACAGAAGATGATCCGCAAAAGTCATTAGTGATGGCAATTTTGATTCAGTGACCGGTTCTCCAAAACGATTTGTTTGCTGATTCGCGCAATGACCTCTTCTGCGGCTTTACACCAGTAGGTGGCGACTAGAGGATCTTTTGTGAGTTGTAAGTGACAGATTCCTTGTTTCATTACACTTTAGTAAAAAAAATGCCCATCTACAAATCTAAAAAAAGAAGATTCGTGAGGGAAATGGAATCCTTCCATTACTTAAAAGATTAATTCAAAAGCACCCATTCATACCAAACTACTAACAACACTATCATCACTAAAGGCCACTGAACTGTCAGAGTTGTATCCTTAAAACCGTCTTCCCAGGTTTAAACGATTTATTTATGCTCCAGTTACATAGTTCAGAGGAAGTTCGAGGCTGAGATTCAGCGCAACTCAAAATGTACATTGGTCGAGAGACTAACCATTATGCATAACTATACAACCAACTATATAATCAGAACGAGCTTTAGAATCAGAAAGAGCTTTATTGCCAAGTATGTTTGCACATACAAGGAATTTGTTATAGTGTCACAAGCTTCCAGTACACGGAGACAACAACAACACACAGATAATAAAAATTAGATGTGAATAAAATACACATGCATAAATATAAACCACAAAAAAAGATTAAATTGTATGTACAGGTGTGGTAGAGATGGAATAGGAATAGAATAAAATAAAATAAGTTGTAGGGATGTACTAGGGTTTAGGGTGATAAATAATTATAAGGTTATTGCACATACTGTACTTTAATTTAATAATCATGTTAGTAAAACATGTAATTGGAACGGAAGCATTAAATTGTCTCACAGCTGAGAACGAGAACGAGTAGATGAAAGGGTGAATGAATAAATGAACGAGGTGGAACATCCTCACTGGTCAGTGTCATTTAAGTTATGTAACAGCGTGTTCCAAGTGAGGACTCTGTAACTGAAGAGGGGAAAAATCCCCCGAATCCTTTTCTAAGAATAGGAAACGTTAGTGGAATCCTTCGTCTAGTAGTCTATGGCGTTATACGCGTAATTACTTTGTTGTAATGCGACTCATTTGAGGAAAACAGAGCCAGCGAAGACCGAGCGGACCACAGCTCGGGTGACATTTCTCGCCATACGGGCATTTCTGGTCCTTGTCTTCATCCAATCTCCATCGCAGACATTTACGCCGCAACCTACCTCCATAGCTCCTCGACGTCAATGACGTTTGACTTTCGAGGCGTGCCTAAACAGTTTTTGATTGACAGTCCACCGACCAATCCACGCGTTCGTTGTGCAACGAGTAACCAATCATTGGCCTAACAGCATAAACCAGCGGTTCATCAAGCTCGGTTTAGCGGTCTGTTTTGAGCCAGGAAAAAATTGGCACAGAGCACTAGCACAGCCTGCTAACATATACTTGTGATAACAGGTTAGCAATTAGTCGCCATTTGAGTGAGTTTAGCAGTAAGGAGAAGGACATTCTTACCTTAGTGACCAACATCTGGGTGTATGTAGTCGGTCAGTGAATGTGTATGAATGTGGCTTTTGGTGCAGGCTGGGACGGCAGCTACAGGGATTAGCTGCACGGGGAGCTCCTGCTAGCAGTGCAATGCTGACATACCTTCAGACGGCTTTCTAATTATCTCACAGACAGGGATTTTGGTGTGACTTCAGTCGGAAAAATCGTCACCATTCATACGCGGACTGTATTCCAAAGCCGAGACCGGTTTAAATAGTCCGATAGTGAAGCGCTTGAGTTAGCTGGCTAACGTTAGCTGGGTCGCCTGCAAGTACAAGGTTAGCTGCTTAAAACGAGCCACCTGGACCCGAGAACCATCGAAAGAGGTAAGAAACACAATTAAGCACTGCATTGCTAAGTTACTAGTGATTTTAGAGTGATATCTAATAAGGGTCCGGTCATTTAAAGCAGACTGACCAGCCAATTATTTATAACTAGAGAACTACCGGTATGCACTCTAAAAGATCAAAACCTCTCAGGTCGATTTGTGTTTACAGGCAGTTAAACACGATCGTGCCTTGATTACAATCTTGTCATTCGGTTTCTGACGTATTTGCTCATTTGAGGTATTCAGAAACGCCTTCTTCATATCGGTATGGGATAAGGCTGTGAAATGAGCACCGGTTGTTCACTGTGCAGTGGTGATTATTATATTTTCTTCATAAATGTTGAGGTATATTCTTAGGCACCTGTGTAGGCAGTCTGATCAGCCTTTGATGGGATGAGAACATCAACTCACTTTCCAAATCTGAGTAAATGCAAATAATCAGTGTTGAGTTTGTCACCTTCAGGTTTTCTTTGGTTTTTGCCGGTGTTCTGACGATTTGTGCTGCCCGCTCAGATTGTGCTACCTCCCATTAAAAAGATAGGTAGCACAAATCGATAGCGAAAAATGCTACCTATCAGATTGTGCTACCAGCATCTTATTCATGTGGTTTGAGGCCTTTTTTTAAATGTCCATACCTACCACTACCCTAAACTGGTCGCCGTGATTTTGCCAAGTAAGACATGTTCCTGGATCAACATCTTTTGTTTATCTTGGATCAACATTACTGTCCAAAAATACAGACTTAACCCAATCACCATCCCTAAACCTAACTTTACCCATAATTTATTCCTAAAATCAGAGGGAAATGATAGCTGATTAACAAGGGTGTAGAAGTGCCTAATCCTGATTGTAAGCCTAAAACTGACATTTCCTGAAAAGTTATCTCTCAATTCTGATTGGTTGATTGGAATGATGTTGATCCGGGAACATGTTGTACTTGGTCAAATCACACTCACCACCCTAAACCTACCCGTCCATACATACCCTTACCCTAAACTTACCCTTAACACAATGCAAACAACTAAACCCAAAGAATTCACAACGTTTTATTATAATAATGTTCTCATTAGAATTTTATATACACGACATTCCCAATCATAGTTATTAATGTTGTGCACTGCTGTTTGAGTTTATCACTGGTAAACTGAAGCGCTCTTTTAACTTAACCAAACGCATTCTATATGAGATAAATCAGATATACATCAAATAAACACAATATTACAACGTACAATTGCACAAAAGGCTGCAAATGAACAGCGCGCATCTGAAGTGTCTCTGAAGGAAATAATGCATTATTTATCGGCTTTAAGATATCGGCCAAATTTTCTTATTGGGCCGATACCGATAACAGAAAAAATGAGCATTTATCGGCCGATACCGATATGGTGGCCGATATATCGTGCATCCCTAATATTTTTGGTAGCATGTTTCGTCGGCACACTGGCTTTACCAAGTCAACAGTCTTGTTTATTGGCCTTGTCTTTCAAGCTCTTGGGAATGCAATATACTCCACACCTGTTTTTGTTCCACAGTCATGCGTTTCACGGACTGACAATTTGAGACTTTTCAGGCACACTGATTTGAACTCTTCTGGTCTCCTGGTTTTCTGTCTGGTAGTGTTTATATTGAGACAGGACATACTTTTTTCTGTCAAGGAAAGCACAATTCAAGATCATACCAGTCACTTTGTGTTGGAAACAAAAATGTAGTTAAACCTTGGACAACGTGAGTGACTTGCCAGAACTGTCTGTAGTCTGTCTTATGCATAAAAATGTTTTGGATAAAGCATAATGGAGTATGTAGAAGGAAAGTTTGCTGTCTTTATAAACGCCGATCCAGTGTTCGCTTTGTCAAAAACATTGTGTCAATGTAAAGGACAACCATCTGTGTAATGGTTGTAATTTGAGTCAGGCGTTCTAATCAATGAGAGGAGTCAATTGTATGTTACAGGGCCCTTCCTTATAAACCAAACACAGACTCAAGCTGTTGTCTCGCAGTATGTTCTTTAAATTCAAAGCTTGAGAAATTTGAGATGTATTATTAAAAGTGGTTTCTTTGGGGCAAAAACATTTTTGCTACTCATGAAAATGTTGGAAAAGCGTTACGATACGGTCAGGTGTTTCGCAGCAGATTTTTAAACCATTAGATTTTGAAACAAAATAGTATTTTGGATAATGAAATTGCATGATTATTAGATAAAGAAAAAAAAAAAAAGTCAAACATAGCTAATATCGTTATTGTGCCTGTCAAAATTTGGTTAGTCCAGTGAGAACTATAAAACTGTAATGCTTTAAGCTGCCTCTCCACTTTCTCTGATTTTCACATGTGATTGTCACTTTTTGTCTGCACTGAGAGTCATACAGAGCTTTCAATTTGTTCTTAAATCAGCTGTTGCTCTCCGGTTATTCACCATTGTAAAATAATTGAATGTTTGAATATATCCATTAAAATTCCCGAATACAATTGAAAGAAATACATAGTAGTTTTTTTAGGAATAATCATCATACATAATTAATATTACTAAAATAATAATTATTTCATAATTATTCATAATTCTTTTTTTTACAGAAATGGTGCAACAAGTTGTTTGCTTTTTTTAATTTTTTTTTAAATTTAACCAAGAACATAAAGTGGAAGAGAACTGCCACTAGTCCCCTCAAAAAATAGTTGTATAGTGATGGTCAGGCATAGAAATATAGATGTTTTAAAAATTTTATTTGAATCATCTAAACGAAGTCCAAGAGAGAGGCTAAACAATTTTAGGTTACAAAACCCCAGCAGGACACTTCAGGATATGTAAGCACATCAGTTTCTGTAGCGAATCAACCACCTAGAAGAACACGCTCTTTGCACTGCTGTTGTCTGGAGAAAAAAAACAAATCGGCAGTGTCCACGTCCTGTTCGTGATGTAAGGGGGTGTAATATTTTGGAGTTCCTTTGCCGCCTCTAAAAATGGGATAACTGTGCACAGTCACAACAAAACTAATTCTGTATTTTGCCAGGGTGTTTTACTGGAGGTTGTGAGGACGTCAAGGTGTCCGTTTGTGAGCCGAAGCTTAACTGAATGTGGGTCATGTTGTACAACAATGATCCTACACTTTTAATAAGTAAATGTATAACCAAACCGCTTCAATAGATGACATTTCACGCTTTAAAACAGCCAAGTCCAAGTCCTGACTGTTCAGTTGCTATTTCCTGGCTTGACATGGCGTGAGAAGTTTAATAGTTCAGTCAATGAAGAAGGTGCGCTTACATTTTATGTTCAATTAATGGACTTAAACATCACAGTCCTTCTCTTATGTATGCGAAGGCCTTGTGTTTGAAACCATGAACGTCCAATAAACAACTTGGTATCTTGAGCGTTGATTTATAATACTGTTAGATGAATGGGGAATAAATCCTGGACCGTGGTTAAGTGTGCAGTGCTTTGTTTCTCAGCACTTTAAATCCCAGGCTCGTACTGGCAGGCCGTCTAGGGCCATATTAGAGTCACCATAATGTAAACACATCTGCAGGATGGAAAAGCAGTCGGCTGTTCTTCAAAGCTAATTTTTACATAAGGGTCTCGTGGTCTTAAGTTCATCTCTGTTTTGGTAAGGCATCCATGGGCTACATGTGGCTCATCATATGAAAAACAGATCACTGAAAACTTGTCAGTATCTAAAGTTGAGTTGATGTTTTGAATAATTTCAGATTGGTGACCTTTTATATTACAGTTTGGGTTGAGATTAATGTTAAATGTAACTTACTTTTCTTAAACGACTTGTTCTTGTTTTTCAATTCACAAGCAGCAGTAAGGATGGCAGAAACACTTCCCTACATGGCGTGGCTTTGCCTCCAAAGTCCTTTTAGTTTATGACTGATGTTATGGCAGCCTCACATTTATCAGCCTGATAACTGACAGTTACACACTCAGTTGTGAAATTTATTAGCAAAGAGTGTTTAGGCATAAGATCTTGCTTAAATGTATGTCATGGCCTTTCGTTTTGGAGATTGTTCCCTTTTGCTTTGTATGTTACACAATTAGCCATCATTTTTTTTAGACGGCAAGGGCATTTGTTTGATGTAAAATGACAAAGTCTGTATTGAAACTGTATTGAAAAACATGAAAGTCTATATTGGGTTGCATGAGTAGTGTTTGACTACATAAAATGAATGCATTTAGTTGTGTTATTGTACATTGAAAATTAAATTTTTTTAAAGAGTTTTAATCTAGTTATCTACCTATTGTTCTATTAAACCCATGAAAACAAAAAATTAGATGTATACCCAGTGACAATTGCTTATCATAGCCACTGGATATGCAAAACACATGTTTTTGTGCAAATTAGGCCTTTTATTTTGACAACTTGAAAGAAAGCAAATCTGGAGATTCAACACGGGTAGGTAAGAAACACAAGCAATATCAGGCCAGGGCAGATCAGATAAACCGGCAAACTTTCAAACTACCAGATAAGTAGACTTAAGGGAATATCTTATGTCTTCATTACTCTAACTTTCAGACGAGTTGTCTTCTTCCTTGTCAGCAGATACGAGGTTTTTAATTGGTAGATGTTTGCTTGTCATTGTTGGAGGACTCTGTAACTGTGTAACTCCGAAACTGTGAGGTCTCTGTTAGCCAACACCCCTTGCAGGAATCCAGAAGAAAGCGAAAGGCCCTAGATCTTTAACTTTGAGCCAGTGAAGGTTCAGGTCAGTAATACAGTAATATATTGTACAGTCATTTAAATAAGTGAAAAGCCTTTGCATTGTAATGCATAATATGTTTGCATTTTAGTGTGGATTTAAAAAAAGTGTTATACTGGTTGCTAATTTTATTCTTATTAATGTTAATTAATTAATGTGTGTTTTAATATCATCCATTATGAGTATTTATAAACTGATGATACACTAATGGCCCCCTTTTTCTGGTCTTCAGTTAGGTTTCTTTTTTGTAAGCTGGAGCTGAAATTGATGCGTGTACAAAAATGTAGGACACAGGGCAGAACAGAAGGTCACATCCATAGACCCCCTGTAGATACACTCTGGAGAACAAAGTATCTGCGCCTGTTGTGAAATGAATCAGCTGTCTGTTACTCTCCATCCGGCTCCTACCATAGCAAAGTGTCAGGATGTTAACATTTTAGCTGAAAAGATGGTGGTTGGGGGGGAAAAAAACGTGTTCTTATTCAGGATGAATGGTTTTCATTAAATTTCTTCATTGCAGTCTTTTTTAGCATTTAAAAACATGGCATGGTAGAACCAGCGTATTTTCCAATTCGTTTTTAGTTTTGGTATTGTTTTTTTGCCCTTGTTTTATGGTTTGGGTTTTGTTCTTGTTTTGTTTTATTTTCGTTATTGTTTACTATTTTGTTTGTTTTTGTTCTTTGCGTGTTTTTATTTTTGTTTTGCTTTTGATATTTATTAAAATAGTTAGTGTTTTTTGTTTTGCTTTTTGTTTAGTTTTATTTTTGTTATTGTTTATGATTTATTTTTGTTTGTTTTTATTGTTTGCGTGTTTTTTCTGTTTTGCTTTTTGTTTTTGATATTTATTTTAATTTATTTATTGTTTTTTTTTTTGTTTCATTGTTTGGTTTTTGTTTTATTTTTTGTTGCTCATCATTTTGTCCAACGTTACATGCTGCTACTCCTCCTCATTCTAGTGGAGATATGGCCTTGCTAAACGTGTACAATGTGAAGTCCCCACCTCCTTCTGCTACTCCTCATTCTAGTGGAGATATGGCCTTGCTAAACGTGTACAATGTGAAGTCCCCACCTCCTTCTGCTACTCCTCCTCCTCCTGGAGAGACTGGGAGGAGTACCTACTCCTCATTCTAGTGGAGATATGGCCTTGCTAAACGTGTACAATGTGAAGTCCCCACCTCCTTCTGCTACTCCTCATTCTAGTGGAGATATGGCCTTGCTAAACGTGTACAATGTGAAGTCCCCACCTCCTTCTGCTACTCCTCATTCTAGTGGAGATATGGCCTTGCTAAACGTGTACAATGTGAAGTCCCCACCTCCTTCTGCTACTCCTCCACTTCCTGCTCTGCCTGGGAGGAGTACTAAAGCCTCATCACTTCCTGTCACATCCGTCCCATGGTAATCCCAGTGCATGGCATTCCTGTGGGTGTGTTTTGAGCCCTTACGTAAGGCTGAGAAGCCTCAGGGACACCAGCCTTAGTACAATTTAACCTGTAATGGCCCACCGCTGTTTACTAACATTGAATTTGAAAGGCCAAAGCAGGTAGAGTTTGACGGCTCGAGTGCACGTCTGTCCTGATCATGACTGGATGAGGATTTTAATTCGTAACAGACTTTTCATTTAGAGCGTGTCTATGATGCCTTAAAATGCCTCCTCCATAGGAAGCTTATTTGCTTTTGTCATTTAGATTGAATATTCTGCTGCTCAGTAAAGCCAAGCATCTGAATTTGCATTCACTGCCATTCACAACCCCTCACCTGTGGCCTCATCATGGGATAGTAAATTGCCCATTGGATGCACGCTTCAAAATCTCAAAATGGTTTTCTGCACATTATTCCTGACGGTTCTGTTTTCCTCTTTCTTTGTTGCCTATAAACTCTCTCTGGCACAGGGCTATGTCTTCAGCAGCCACTACAGCCCCGTCGGTGGACAAGGTGGACGGCTTCTCCAGGAAGTCTGTCAGGAAAGCCAGGCAGAAGCGAGCACAGAGCTCGTCCCAGTTCAGATCTCAGGACAAGCCTATAGAGCTGGTGCAGCTGCCTCTGCTGAAAGGTAAGCTGTGTTTACATGGTCAGATGAAGTTAATGGTTGGTGATGGCAGAGTGTTTTGCTGGTTTTATTGGTCTGATAGAGCTGATAAGGTTGGTTGTACTATAATAACAAAAAAGCAAAGTGACGCAGTGAATTAGGGCTGCACGATAAATCGCATGTGATGTTTAACGTGCATCTTATCAGTAAAGCCGGTTCTGTAATCAGCGGTAAATCTCCATCACGTGGTTGCTTTCACATTGAGCAGCATTAACTACACAGAGCTGTTGTTCACTGACGAGATGCGCAAAACCACGTTCATATTCACACGATTTTTTGCGCAGCTCGTCAGTGAACAACAGCTCTGTGTAGTTAATGCTGCTCAATGTGAAAGCAACCACGTGATGGAGATTTACCGCTGATTACAGAACCGGCTTTACTGATAAGATGCGCATTAAATACCGCATGCAATTTTATCGTGCAGCCTTACACTGAAATGCAAACAAACTGTCGCTGTGTGACCAAATGAAAGAAAAGTCTAAATGTTCAAGATGGGATTGTTCTGTTAAGTGTGTCATGTCCCATTTTTATGTCTCTCATGCTTACCAAGGCTGTTATTTATTTGAAGATAACCACAGTAAAAACTGTAATATTGTGAAATATTATTAAAATGTAAAATAAGTGTTTTCTATTTATATATAGAAGTAGTTTTTATTTTATTCAAAATTTTAAAATTGAATTCCTCTGACAGAATTATTTTTCAGCATTATTACTTCAGTCTTCAGTGTCACATGGTTCTTCAGAAATCATTCTAATATGCTGATTTGGTGCTCAAGAAACACTTATTATCAATGATGAAAAGTTGTGCTGCTTAATAATTTTGTGGAAACGATGATACATTTCATCAGGATTCTTTGAGTAATAGAAAACATTGTAATAGTCATTACTATCACTTTTGGTCAATTTAATGCATCTTTAATACTTTTATACAGCAGTTTCTTTTTAAAATATTTAACGTCAGCTATCCTAAAGCATATTTCATCACATTAATGATGAACATATTACACTTTTGACATCCACACAGTATCTAAATACATTTATGAACAGTAAAACAGTTGTTTTAGATTGTTTGTTGTTTTACAGATGTAAAACTTAACAAACCTCTTTAATGTTTTGCTTTAAAAGTGAGCATATGCTGTCTGTGTGAAGTGTTTAAATATGGTCAGTAAAGCCAAATACTACATGAACATTGCCACTGTAAGTGGTTGGTTATGGGACATGTATGCGTGTGTCTTGAATGGCTTTTCAAACTCAAGTCCCTATCAGCTGGAATATTTAGAGGTCAAATGCCAGATGGACCTCCAAGCTAATGTGTGAAGTATTTTAGGCTTCCTACCAACAGTCCTGAAATGAGGCAGATTACAGTAGGAAAGTCAAGGAGGTTGATGTAAAACATTTGTGGAATTTTAGTACTTCATGGATTATTTTGCATGAACTCTTTCTTTCTGTCTGTCTAGATGTTTCTGCGCAGGAGCAACCAGAGCTATTTCTCAAGAAAGTGCAGCAGTGCTGTACTCTGTTTGACTTCTTGGACACGCTGTCTGACCTCAAAATGAAAGAGTATAAGCGGTCCACCCTCAATGAGTTGGTGGACTACGTCACCCTCAGCCGGGGCTACCTGACTGAGCAGACCTACCCCGAGGTGGTCAAAATGGTGAGATTAGTAGCACACTATGTGACTGGAAAGTTTCTGTGGTTGTCTAATTTATATGCCTATATAATTCAGAGATAGCTCAAATGTTCCCACTTTTCAATTGTCACAGGTGTCCTACAATATTTTTCGGACTCTTCCTCCTAGTGACAGTAATGAGTTTGACCCAGAGGAAGACGAGCCCACGCTGGAGGCTTCATGGCCGCACTTACAGGTAGAGAGCCACAGCCAGCATCAAATAAATAGGAATTAAAGGGTTAGTTCACCCAAAAATGAAAATTACACCATGTTTTACTCACCCTCAAGGCATCCTGGGTGTATATGACTTTCTTCTTTCAGACGAATCCAATCGGAGTTATATTAAAAATCGTCCTGACTCTTCCAAGCGTTAGAATTGGGGTAGGCGGGTGTTTTTGTTCAACAGTCCAAAAGTAGTTAAATAAAGTATCAGTAATAAAACTTGCATCACATGACTCCGGTGAATAAAGGCCTCCTGTAGAGAATCGATGCATTTTTGTTAAAAAAAAATCCATATGTAAAACAATATAAACCGTTTTGTCAAACTTCCTCCAACTAGGGATGGCTGATGTGAAAAGGACGTTTCGACACTGTGTCGAGATCCCGAAGTGCAGATGTTTCGAAACACTGCTCCACTGCTTCGAAGTGTGATTCGAAACACCCATGTCACTAGGGCTGGGTTTTGACACAAATTTCACGATTCGATTCGATTCTCATTCACAAGCTTTCGATTCGATTACCAATTCGATTCGATTCAAAATAGATTATTTTGGATATATATATATTATGTACAGTACATGCCAAATTTTCTCAAGGAAAAAAAATCTCAACTAATGCTGTAAAATATACATGAGTCAGTTGGTACAACATTATTATAATATTGAAGGTTAAAATTAATGACGTTTTTACAATAATAAAGTTAGTTGCATATTAATATTTCTACTCCAATTGTTTTTTTGTTGTTGTTTTTTTAATATAAACATTTAAATGGTGGCTATCATAAAAACTTGATGGATTTATTCTAACATAAATTAAACATTGAAGAACAGTACAAATTATAATGAATATGTTATATTGTGCATATATTAAGCAAAATGCCCCTCTCTACAGTTTATTATTCTATCTGACTGAGTTCATGGTCACCTAATGTGTTTTCTGACATAAATGTGACATTACATGACATATTGTTTACAAGCCGTTATATTGGAGTCTTTGCACGGCTGAAACACAGATTGAGTGATTACATGAGACAGGATACAGATTGTAAAGTTATACTCTTTCTTTTAACTTACCTTCGGATGTTTAGTCATGTTTATTTTGTGCTGAAACTGGTATTAATGTGGAGGAGATGATTATTTCACGTGCGCCTCGCACTACTGCGTCTGTTGAACTGAGGCGCTACAGCGATCTGTCACTCCACATTAAACGGCGCCAAAACAGCATTTATTGTTTAAATACTGCAATACAATGGACAGAATTTGAAATCTGAGACTTTGTTTCATATGAAAACTACCAAAGCACAATGCTTATTGCGATTTATTGGATGAGAATTACCCTTCAATGTTTCGTCCATTAACTAAAAACAGGCTATACTAATCGATTCTTGGGATTTAAGAATCGATATCGTTCCGTAAAAATGAGAATCGATTAATAGCGAGATATCTATGTTTTTTTTACCCAGCCCTACATGTCACGTGACTAAGGCGAATCAAAACATCGGGGCGTTTCACAAGTGTTTCGAGCCCCGAATCTGCTTTTGATCGACAGGGTCGGGAACAAACCACACAATCGCACACACACACTGTCTTAACCTAACTCCCGCAAAGTATAAAAGTGGAATAAAAAAAGTATAAAAGTGGAGTTAATGCAGCAGAACAGTTAATATATTTTAATAAAAATCTTTATATGTAAAAAATGCCAGGTGTTGTGGCTTGATGTCTTTTATTGTTAATTTTTTCATGACCAAAATAACATTCACAAAGAGTTCATTCAGTTGTCGGAGAGATGTTACAACACATTACAAGAACAGAACAATAAAAACACAACTTTCAAATATTTATTATAATTATAAACTTGCTTGTATATCCGGGGTTCGAACCTAAAGTGACAGGTTCTGACAACATGCCAATCGTGCACACTAACCACTCCCCCAACCCACATGGCAGTTTGACGGGCACAACATATACGTTATAATTCGTCACTTCGCTTAACTGATTCGTTGTCTATTTCAGAGCAATACTTGAAAATGACCACTAGGTGTCACCGTAGGGGCGGGTGTCGAATTGTTTCAAAGCCTCGGCACATTTGCTTCGACTGTTTCAGTGTTTCATGAAGCCTCGCTCTGCCCACCACTACCGCCAACTGTCGTACACACGTTCACGAGAGACTGCTTTTCCGGCTGATGACGTAGGCGTAGTGCATGCGCGTGAGTCTCACGAAAACCAATGTTTGTTTACAGAAGCAAAGTTTCCTTACTTTACCAAAGGAAAACCAGTCTCCTCTTGGCTTATATCGAAATCCTCCCACATTTTTCTTTACAAATCCTCATTTTGTGCTTCTAATTCGTGACCGGCGTTATGTTTTACGTTACGTCACTAATCACCGCCGCGTACGCTACGCATACGTCTTATGTCATCCACCCGGAACGGCGTCCGCCTACGACAGTTAGGAGAAGTGAGAAAAAGGTGTTTATATCATTTTAAATATGGATAATTTTCTTACAAAAATGCATCAATCCTCTACAGGAAGCCTTTATTCACCCCCCGGAGCCGCGTGAGGCACGTTTTATTATGGATGTATGCTCTTTATTGAACTACTTTGGGATTGTTGAACAAAAACACCCACCTAACCCCATTCTAACGCTTGGAAGAGCCAGGACAATTTTTAATAATACTCCGATTTGAATTAGTCTGAAAGAAGAAAGTCATATGCACCTTGAGGGATGCCTTGAGGGTGAGTAAAACATGGACTAATGTTCATTTTTGGGTGAATTAACCCTTTAATCACCTTTTTAAAAATGTAATGCATATAGAAACAGACAAAGGTCTAAAATGTTTTTTAAAAAATCAAACAAGTTTGAAATAATTGCAAGGTTTTATTTCAACGACAAGTTTTTCTGATCTCTCTCTTCCTTTTATGTTTAAGCTCGTTTATGAGTTCTTCATTCGCTTCTTGGAAAGTCAGGAATTTCAGCCCAGCGTTGCCAAAAAATACATCGACCAGAAATTTGTATTACAGGTGAGTGATTGTCCAATGAAGCCAGTATTGCCAGTAAAACAGCACAGATATAGCTGTCTGAATACTTGATTCTGATTGGTCAGTAGTGGCATTTTTTCTTTCAAATATTTTTTTGTATAATTACCACTAAACTGTACAGTTAACTTTTGTCAATGATAAGAGTCAATGTATTAAGAAAGGTAATATGTCTTTTTTTTTAGAGTGGTACACATTGCTAATATAGTTAATAAAACTCCTCTTGTGAACTTCTAGCTCTTGGAGCTGTTTGATAGCGAGGACCCACGAGAGAGGGACTGCCTGAAGACAGTTCTGCACAGAATCTACGGAAAGTTCCTCGGCCTCAGGGCCTTCATCCGCAAACAAATCAACAACATTTTTCTTTGGTAAGTAACTGTCAGGTGTTTTTGTTGCGAATATACTAGATGAAATATTAAGTTATGCTGATATATCTTTTTATTTAAATTTTTCCCTCTCCTCTCCTGCCCTGACAGTTTTGTATATGAGACAGAGCACTTCAATGGCGTAGCTGAACTGCTGGAGATTTTGGGAAGGTATGTCATATTTTAGGACCCATTTTTGGTTGGTAGTGATGTGGAGAAATTTAAATCAGGAAATAAAGAGTTTGGAAAGACATGAAGGGTGACCCACAGAGGTCACATTCTTGTTTTATTTTACTCCACCCTGTCCTCAGTCCTGAGGCATTTAGAAGTTTGTGTCCCCTGTATATTATCAGTTTCTTTCGTGGTTATCAATGTCAGATCAAAAGTCTCACACATCTCTGGTTTTACAGCATCATCAATGGTTTTGCGCTTCCTCTCAAAGCTGAGCACAAACAGTTCCTGGTGAAAGTGCTGCTGCCTCTGCACACAGTGAGGAGCTTGTCTCTCTTCCATGCCCAGGTACAGACACTCAACTGTTTGTTACTTGTACACATGTGTGTTTGCTCGCTTACATTTCAGGGGCAGAAGAAACAGATTCCTTGTTTCCATGCTTGTTTATGACAGTTTATGGATCTAAACATTTGAAATGCATTTATGTTAATCTGAAGTGATCTCTTCTTCTAGTTGGCCTATTGTATTGTACAGTTCCTAGAGAAAGATCCCACGTTAACAGAACCTGTAAGTGTTGCTTTTCACCATTATCTTCCTCATTCTTAATCAAGTTCCATATTGTTTCTAAAGGATTTTCACTAGTTGGCTTCATTGTTTTGTTTTTTTTGTAGGTTATCAGAGGCTTGTTGAAGTTTTGGCCAAAAACATGCAGTCAAAAAGAGGTAATGCCTTAATTTTATGAAAAGTTAAGTTAATCCATTGTCCATTTTTGTGACTTGATCTCAGAATTAAACTCTTTAATTGTTGCAACTTCTACCAAAACATAATGGCCCGGTTTCACAGATGAGGCTTAGCTTAAGCCAGGACTAGGCCATGGTTCAATTAAGGTCTGATCGATAATAAGCATGATCTAGTTGTAACTGGTATTGACTCTTTGCACACATTCCTGTGGTTTGATGTTCATCGTGTTTGCTTTCCTCCACCATCAGGGCAATATCTGCTTTGATCTACAATGTGCTCAAAGCATTCATGGAGATGAACAGCGCCTTGTTTGACGAACTCGCCGCCAATTACAAATCAGACAGGCAAAGGTAAGAAACAAACAATGCAGTGTTGTAAACTCCTGCAGTTTACAGAGCGGCTCAGTTAACCTCTACCTATCTTTCCTTCAGGGAAAGGAAGAAGGACAAGGAGCGTGAGGACCTATGGAGGATGCTGGAGGAGCTGGAGCTCAGACGGGGCATCCAGAACAGTGACGGCGTCATTCCCACCTAACACGGACCTCGTTTCCGCCCTTCTGTGTGGCCCCAACAATCCCTTTTTACTCTGCCACAGGGACCCTGTCCCCTATTTGCTTCTCATGCTGCGTACTTTACCGCACACTCCCTCGTTCATTTCCTCCCTTTCAACAGCACTGTAAATAATCCTCTCCCTCTTTCCTGTATCATACTACTACACTGAAAGGAAGAAGAAAAAACAGAAAATTTGAAGAGAGACTTAATGTGCACTCCTTGTTGTAAAAAATATGGTAAAATGATAATCAACTATGGTCAAAGGATATATTTTAAAAAACCTTTTCAGTTCAGAAATTGTTCAGCGTCTCCATGTCAGTATATTGTTCTCAAGGAAGTGCCCTGGGACTTTGGGATCTGTGCTCACCCTGCAATTAAAGATGTCTTATGTGAGGATCCCGTGGCCACCACGTCTTTTTTATTTTTTATGTTCTTTATGAAGAGAGACTTTTCTCAGCATCATTACTCCAGTCACATGATCCTTCAGAAATCATACTAATATGCTGATTGAATCGGTGTTTCTTCTTAACCTTTGTTTAACGAGGCAAGTCGCTTAAGAACTAATTCTCATTTACAACAGCATCCTGGCAGGAGAATATCATATCGTACATATCATAATAATTGTACGCATACAATTCACCAACACGCACAAACACAAAAGTTTAAACATTATCAATGATGAAAACAGTTGTGTTATTGTTTATGGAAATCATAATAGATTTTTTTTTTCCAGGATACTTTGAATAGAAATCTCAAATGAAAAGCAATTATTTGAAATAGAAATCTTCTGTGACATTATAAATGTATTTGCTGTCATTTTTGATCAATTATATATAGAATATAGCCCTACTGAGAAAAAAAATCACTTTTTAAAGTATATATTGTTATTAAACTTTTGATCAGGTCTGATCGATAATAAGCATGATCTAGTTGTAACTGGTATTGACTCTTTGCACACATTCCTGTGGTTTGATGTTCATCGTGTTTGCTTTCCTCCACCATCAGGGCAATATCTGCTTTGATCTACAATGTGCTCAAAGCATTCATGGAGATGAACAGCGCCTTGTTTGACGAACTCGCCGCCAATTACAAATCAGACAGGCAAAGGTAAGAAACAAACAATGCAGTGTTGTAAACTCCTGCAGTTTACAGAGCGGCTCAGTTAACCTCTACCTATCTTTCCTTCAGGGAAAGGAAGAAGGACAAGGAGCGTGAGGACCTATGGAGGATGCTGGAGGAGCTGGAGCTCAGACGGGGCATCCAGAACAGTGACGGCGTCATTCCCACCTAACACGGACCTCGTTTCCGCCCTTCTGTGTGGCCCCAACAATCCCTTTTTACTCTGCCACAGGGACCCTGTCCCCTATTTGCTTCTCATGCTGCGTACTTTACCGCACACTCCCTCGTTCATTTCCTCCCTTTCAACAGCACTGTAAATAATCCTCTCCCTCTTTCCTGTATCATACTACTACACTGAAAGGAAGAAGAAAAAACAGAAAATTTGAAGAGAGACTTAATGTGCACTCCTTGTTGTAAAAAATATGGTAAAATGATAATCAACTATGGTCAAAGGATATATTTTAAAAAACCTTTTCAGTTCAGAAATTGTTCAGCGTCTCCATGTCAGTATATTGTTCTCAAGGAAGTGCCCTGGGACTTTGGGATCTGTGCTCACCCTGCAATTAAAGATGTCTTATGTGAGGATCCCGTGGCCACCACGTCTTTTTTATTTTTTTTGTTCCTTATGAAGAGAGACTTTTCCATCTAGACATAATTTGACTCCCCTGACTCAGGGGACACAAACCATAAACCCATGACGTGAATATAAGGAAAACAGGAGTGGAGAGAAAAAAGCAAACATTGAACATCCTCTCTGTGGTGTGCATTTTTTTTCTTTTACAGGATGATCGGCCCAGTCCTTTACTGTACAGTATGGACAGGTATCCATAACGGTGCGAGATGGGCCGCAGTCGGCTACGGTGGTTATCTTCGCTCAATAAAGAGGACAAACCTCTCTGAGGACCTTTATTTTTTTTAACTTGTGAACCAGGTAATGATCTGGTCATAGTTTCATGCTGTCTGCTGTGGAGACTCTTGGGAATTCCAATGTGGAAATTCAGTAGTTACCAAGAGTACGTCAATCTCGGTTTCTCCGACACTAGCAAGGACTTGTTTCAGTGGCACGCAGTGTTCAGAGCTCATCCAGTGTTTTTAAAACTGTTAAGTGATATATATTTTTCGTAAAGAATATTCTGGACTGCTTCTCATGGGCTGGCCAGATTTCCACTGCTCGGCTCTGTTCGTTTTGATTTCAGGGTGGGTGGATGTCGTCTACATGACCGAGCTGAGCGAGACAAGGTTTTTCTTTCTTTTCATGGAGTGTTTGAAATGAAATCCTGCTTATGGGGGGGTTTTTAGGGCCTGTGTAGGTAAACGCTGATCCGGTAGGTCATAATCTCTCTTCTGAAATACCAGCCGCCAGGGCAAGTTAGAACTAAAAAGCACTTGGAGTTCTAGCTCATTAGTTGTTCTCGTGGGACTTCAGCCCCTTCTCTTCTTTTATTTGAAGTCTCAACAATCGTGGTTGTGGATTTTACATGTGAGGAGGATGTATTTTATTATATTTTATTTTTTTGGCTTTATCACGTGTCTCTCTTTCTCTCTTCCTTGTTTTAACTCTCCCAAGCTCATTGTGTGTTTTATTATGGCCCAAGTTTGATATGTAAAAAAAAAATTCAAAAGAAAGGGTTTGATGAATAGAATAAATCTAATTATTTTAAAAAGAAAGAGATATTAAATAAATCAGTTTTTTTTGTGATAAACCTGCCTGCTTTGTTTTTCTTGTTTTTGTAAGTTTCAGTGTAATATTTTTTTTCAGAACTACATCTGTATCAGTTTGATCTGATTAACCCATGAGGCTTAGTATCATCTTTGCCTATTATTATTATTATTATTATTATTAGAGTATACAAAAGTACAGTTTGATCGAAGAAAATAGGAAGGCTTAGGTTAAATTAATAAGAGCATTAATGTGCTGTTTAAATCCAGTAGGTGGCAGAAGGCTCATTTCAACTGCTCAAGTAAAAAATGAATTTATTACAGCAATGAGAGGGACAGGGTTTTTTTTTTAAGCAACTGATACAAAATAAGGTTTCACTCTGTTGCACAAAAGTTGGCTTGATATATTTATATGTATTATTTCATCTATTTAATATGGTGAATAAATAGGAGTATGGTAGTTGGTAGTCTTGGTAATAATTAGTCTTAAAGATATGATATTTTATGTATTTTCTGTTGTCATTTACTCACCCTTATGTCATTCCAAACCTGTATGAATTAATTTTTTCTGTTAAACACCAAAGAAGATATTTGGGGTAATCAAACAGTTGACGGTAGGCATTGATTTCCATAGTATGGAAAAAAAGTAACATGAAGGTCAATGGATAGAATTTATTACAGCAATGAGAGGGACAGGGTTTTTTTTTTAAGCAACTGATACAAAATAAGGTTTCACTCTGTTGCACAAAAGTTGGCTTGATATATTTATATGTATTATTTCATCTATTTAATATGGTGAATAAATAGGAGTATGGTAGTTGGTAGTCTTGGTAATAATTAGTCTTAAAGATATGATATTTTATGTATTTTCTGTTGTCATTTACTCACCCTTATGTCATTCCAAACCTGTATGAATTAATTTTTTTCTGTTAAACACCAAAGAAGATATTTGGGGTAATCAAACAGTTGACGGTAGGCATTGATTTCCATAGTATGGAAAAAAAGTAATATGAAGGTCAATGGATACCAACAACTTTGATTACCCAAAACATCTTATTTTGTGTTAAACAGAAGAAAGAAATTCATACAGGTTTGGAATGTCATTTTAGGGTGAGTAAATTATGACAGATTTTAAATTATGTTAAAGACAAAATCAAGCTTGACTACAGAAACTGTACACAATGCATACGTGAAAAATCGTAATTTGTCGGATGTGAGGGACCCATTTATAATTGTAATGCTTTCATCTTGTACTTGTGGCTAAGCACAGTCTATAAATGCCAGTGATTTACATTAGGATGACCAGACGTCCTGGTTTTTGGTGTCCTGTCTCACCGTTTTACAGCAAGTTTAAAACAGACAAGTACACTGCAAATCTGCAACAAGCAAACGTGTAGTGATTATTATGAAAACTACACTGATGATTACTTGCTTGGTCTCGCCGCTTCTTCAGCCATTACTAACATAACCTGGAGGAGAGTAGAGCACTGTTATCATCCATTATCAAAAGAGACACGATTGCCGCTTTCAAAGTAGTCACATACCAACTATTAGTTGGCTATTACTAACTATTCATGGTGAATTTAAGTACTGTTTGTATGTAACAGGGTGGGACATTGTTTTGCACACAATTTTAAAAGTTAACGTTACCAAAGCCAAAGGTTCACAAGCACACCTGTTAAGTAGCCATGTAGACCAAAGATGTTGTTCTTATGTGGAGATGTCAACTTCAGCACTTCATTTTGCTACGCGGAAGTAAGCCATTTCATTTGAATGAGCGAGATTTCCTATTTATTAGCTGCTTTAAATAGATAACTAGAAGTGGAGTAAACGGTAAAACTATCTGCGCTACCAAGCAGTGTGATTTATGATTATTTTAATACATTAAAATAATATTACAACAATATAAACTAGCACAACGGACTGTTTTGTACAGGTAAAATAACCTGGATGTCACCAGAAGCATTTCACCTTTTAGTTGCGAATAACCTAGACTTAATTGAAAAAAGACATAAATCCAGAACGAATATTTAACGGCAAGCAATATTAGTCGATAGGATGTTGCTTCACAAAAGCAGTTTATGGCATGACGGTGGACCGCAGGTATTGGAAAAACTTGAGTACTTTCATGAATGAATATTTCAAAGACAATTCTAAAGTTTTATCACAAGCTTTAATCACTCTGTGTATATTTACAACACATTTTTAGTTTTGGCAAATAAAGCTGTCATGTTTCTTAAGCATGTAAATCAATACATGAAATTTAAAGGGGAAAAAAAACATTAAAAATATTAAATATAAGTTTACAGTTGAGTTCAAGTTATAGCTCTTTCAACCAGCGACTGAAAACTGGTCTTCTCATTAGCATTACAGTATATAAACTACTGCATAGGACAATGCAAGGCACAGTGTCGCAAGTGCACTTAAACTGAGTGAAGAAACAAACTCTATGCAACATTAAAGGCAAGTGAATGACGGCTCATTCTTCCTCTCTGTGGAGCAGGCTTGATTCCTCAGCCCGAGGATGGTCTCTAGCACCTTGCGGGCTCCGGAAAGAAGTCCCTGAGGTCAATCTAAGGAACGACTGATGTGAAGAGCAATCAGAAGTAATCAGTATCAGTTCTGGTGTCCATAACATGGTGGTCTGAGAACTACAAGTACTCACAGGACAGCTTTTGGTAAGTGAATATGGATGCTTGAACTGTTGGTTAACCTATACATTGTTCAGCACATGTCCAAAACAAAAGGGCTACACATAATATTTTCTATATTATTTGACACTTGTACCAAAACACAGTAGGGACTTTGAAAAGGCCACATATTTAGGGTGGGACTGCTGAGAGTCATGATCAGCGGTGCAGTTTACAGCATGATCACACTACATGCCTGAGGGGGAAAAAAAAAACAAGTCTGAAGAACAAAGCCATTTGTGTTTGAGCTGATATTTAAAAGGGAAAATGAGGGGGTGGCTTCAGCCAGAGGCAAAACTGAGCAGTTAGAAAATGTATAAGCCTGGTCCGCAGTAAATACACGAGTACTTCAGCTGAAATTGAGAGTGATAGGGGGATAGTGATTTTTTTTTCACAGTGTCAGATCACTTAGAGGACTATGAGTGCCACTTAAAAATAAAATCTAAATAATAATAAAATATATAAATTAAAATGACCTTTCACTTTTAAAAAAGCAGACCTTTTACATTTAATTCATGTTTAAAATGTTAAATCATCTCAATAATACATTTTTTATGGGATTATGTATTTTTGTTGGCAAATGCTGAACAGGTTTTTGTTTTAATGCCTCAAATAAGGTCTGCGGTGAACACAAGCTCAAAATATTTTCCTGTGCTATTCTACGACATACAATACACCAGTAATACCCCCTCGTGACATTTTTAAAGCTTTTACTTGTCTTGAAAATGGCAGTTGCTAACAAGTGGCTAAATGAGTCTACAGAGGCTTTCGGGACATTTGGCACCATCACACTAAACAGGAAAGCATGTCTACTCAATAGTCTGCTTTTACAGCCTCAATGTGCTTAAAATCGCACTCTTGGAAACTATTCTAACTCAAACCTTTAGGGAAAATGTCACAGTTGTAAACTTCCATAAGGGGGTTTGAAGTCACAATGGTTTTGTTTCCAGACGGACCATTAAAGAATGTGGAAATCCTGTAGAATTTAACCAATCGGATGACGACTTGAAGAACTCCCAAAGTGTTTCCCATTTTGTGCGCCTTATTCATCGGACATTCAGACAACGTTCCATGAATGTGATGTCTGAGGCTGAGACTAGAGTAATGTTAACTTCCAGGTTAGATTGCATTTAAAATGATTTATATTATTTGTTACATTTAACTACATTTTTTTACATTAATGAAATAAACTGTTTAAAATATGTCATAATTTGAAACATGATTCATCTAAGATTTATCTATCTATTGATTTTAATTTTTTAATTAATACATTGGTGATTGATTTCTTCATTTTATTTTAAGTGGCACGTACAGTCCTCCATACTTTTAGTCCTCCATCGGCTCATTTTTAATAGAGGAAAATGAGAGCATTTTTAAAAATGTGTGTAGGCAGAGTCATTTGAGAAGACAAAATACAGGCCCCTTCAAAAATCAGAATGTAAATGCATATGAAAAATATAACAATTACAGCACCATTTTATGGCATCATTGTTCTACACCTACACTGTATAAAGATAAAGGTCTGATGGCTCATAGAAATGTGACTAAGTACACTTCAGGGCATCTCAGTTTTAAAAACACAAGGAAATATAAATGATTCGGGGGATAATGTTGTCACGAAATACATTTTCCCTTTATCTTCACACAGTGTGCTTGATTGTCACTCTTTTTGATGGATAACATTATTTTACGTATCTTTGAATGTATAGTACTGTAGCGGTTTATTATCAGTATTGTTAATTTTAAATGACCCAAGGAAGATGCATTCCTTACTCTCATCTCTCTCTCTTTGCGTCTGCTCTACCTCTATTGATGAGTTGGCCATCCTCCAGAGAATTTCCCTTATTAACTAGCTCGAACTGCTGAAGCATTGACTCCAGAAAGAGCGCAATATTGATTTGAGGTGACTGAGAGAAAACCAGCTTGTATGGAGGAATGGATTTTCATTTTTTCATAAGCCTTGAGAAACCATATAATATAGCCGGTTTAAAAAAGATCCAATGGCTCAGAGTTGAATCTGAAATGTTGGATTGGAGATTGGCGATGTTGCGCCACCTTGGTTCAAGAAACCGCAGTCCCGTCTGAGACTTCTTTGGCTTGAGAAGCAAATCCCGTAAGGCAATGCGGGGGAAAAATTAAGGCACTTGTTTTGGACAGTGTAGCTCTCCACAAGACATACACACCGAGGGCAAGACCGCTCATTGTCCTGAGGGACAACAGGC
The DNA here is from genome assembly GCF_001515645.1 of Sinocyclocheilus grahami. Classification (NCBI taxonomy): domain Eukaryota; kingdom Metazoa; phylum Chordata; class Actinopteri; order Cypriniformes; family Cyprinidae; genus Sinocyclocheilus; species Sinocyclocheilus grahami. Next base: position 1,059,461 of record NW_015505290.1, on the reverse strand, counting down.
GGATGGAGAAAGGAAGGATGTACAGCAGACTGGAGGCGGTTTAGGGTCTGTTACTCTGCCCAAAGCTTTGGAGGAGAGTGGGTGTTCACAGTTGGAGATGTTTTATCCTCACACGATAGCACAACAGCTCCTGCAGGCCGCGCAGCCCCGTTTTTGTTTCTTTGGGCTGAAGATTGTTAGGATGGCCTCATCAAATACTGTCTTTAGTCCCTTCTGAGTCAGTGCCGAACACTCCAGATAGCACTGGGCTCCAATCTGTGGACGTCAATATACAATTTTGAAACAAAACACTCAGTTTTAGGTTAAAGAGACAGGAAACCACAAAAGGAGAGGTTTAGCAGAATGTCTGAGCTGCTAGTTTCCATATAAAGAAAATTGATAGTGACCATAGATTGTCGAGATCCTACAAAAGGAAATTGAAAATTCACTGAAAATTTACCTTGAAAAGGTAACATGCTTGACAGTTGTGGTCAGCATTCATTCTCATTGAATGCAAAAGAGTAGCTCAAACACTGTTAAACATCTTTCTTTGTGTTCCACAGAAGAAAGTCAGTCATATGGGATGACATACTTGGAACAACATGAGGATGAGACAGAATTTTTTATTAATCCTTTCAGTGCTTTGCAAAACAGTGGTGAAAGTTTCTGAATCATGCTTTCTATTTTTTGAAACCTGGACAGATCAAGAATAAAACAAGTGAAAATTAAGCCAAACCACCAAACATATGAACACCCATCACCTCTCTGGCTAGTTTGAGGCCTTGCTCATAGGTCAGTGGCTTCTCCTTCATCTGGAGCAGACGTGCCAGTGTCTTTGGGTCATCTCGCAAGTCAATCTTAAATAGAAATAGTAAAAAATAGAAAAACAATAAATTGTTGAACATTTAATTTTAAATTTTTTTAATAGTTTTTATTTTCCATAAATATTCATATTTTGACTTTGATCTGTTTGAGCTTCATCTGATAATAGAAAATAATAATAACTATTATTATTAATATTAATGCTTTATCTGATAATAAAATACAGCAACAATAATAATAAATTATCAGTTAACAGTCATTAATAAATTCTCTGATAATAAACTAATAGACGTCAATATACAATTTTGAAACAAAACACTCAGTTTTAGGTTAAAGAGACAGGAAACCACAAAAGGAGAGGTTTAGCAGAATGTCTGAGCTGCTAGTTTCCATATAAAGAAAATTGATAGTGACCATAGATTGTCGAGATCCTACAAAAGGAAATTGAAAATTCACTGAAAATTTACCTTGAAAAGGTAACATGCTTGACAGTTGTGGTCAGCATTCATTCTCATTGAATGCAAAAGAGTAGCTCAAACACTGTTAAACATCTTTCTTTGTGTTCCACAGAAGAAAGTCAGTCATATGGGATGACATACTTGGAACAACATGAGGATGAGACAGAATTTTTTATTAATCCTTTCAGTGCTTTGCAAAACAGTGGTGAAAGTTTCTGAATCATGCTTTCTATTTTTTGAAACCTGGACAGATCAAGAATAAAACAAGTGAAAATTAAGCCAAACCACCAAACATATGAACACCCATCACCTCTCTGGCTAGTTTGAGGCCTTGCTCATAGGTCAGTGGCTTCTCCTTCATCTGGAGCAGACGTGCCAGTGTCTTTGGGTCATCTCGCAAGTCAATCTTAAATAGAAATAGTAAAAAATAGAAAAACAATAAATTGTTGAACATTTAATTTAAAAATGTTTTTAATAGTTTTTATTTTCCATAAATATTCATATTTTGACTTTGATCTGTTTGAGCTTCATCTGATAATAGAAAATAATAATAACTATTATTATTAATATTAATGCTTTATCTGATAATAAAATACAGCAACAATAATAATAAATTATCAGTTAACAGTAATTAATAAATTCTCTGATAATAAACTAATAAAATAAATAAATCGGGGCAAGTCGTGGCCTAATGAAAGATAGAGAGTCGGACTTGTAACCCGAAGGTCACGGGTTCGAGTCTCAGGTCAGGCAGGGATTGTAGGTGGAGGGAGTGAATAACCAGCGCTCTCTCCACCTTCAATACCACGACTGAGGTGAGACCCTTGAGCAAGGCACTGAACCCCCAACTGCTCCCCAGCTCCCATTCGCTGCCCATTGCTCTGGGTGTGTGCTCACTACTGTGTGTGTGCACTTGGATGGGTTAAATGCAGAGCACACATTCCGAGTATGGGTCACCATACTTGGCCACACATCACATCACTTCACTTCACTCACTCACTTATAATAACAAAGCTAATAATAGTTATTATTATTATTATGAAATCACATTACTGTCTGAACTAAAAAACTCCTGCACCTGTGTCCCGATGAGGATGTAGGGCACATGAGGCATGCAGGATTTGAGCTCAGATACCCATTCCTCCTGCACATTGTGATAGGAAGCTGGATTCACGACAGAGAAGCAGATGAGAAAGACGTCTGTGTTGGGGTAGGAGAGGGGCCGCAGCTGGTTGTAATCCTCCTATATGACGACGAGTAAAGTAAGGCCTGCTTTAGACTCAGTTCATCTCTCTTACAACTAAAATATGATGCAAAATATCTTTTTGAAAAACAAAATATAAGTCAAAGAGTGCAGATGATTAATTTAAAGGTTAAAGATTAATTTAAAGCTTTTTTGTCCAACATACCCCCATCAGTTGTGCTCAGTTTACATAATTGTATAAATGTACACATTTGCAAACCAACAGACTTTGAATTAAGGACTTTCTCTAAAGTGTGCATATTCATTGTGATAAAATAATGCAAACATGTCTCGAGACATATAGCTGTGGAAAGCACAGTCTGAGCGGTAATAACAAATATTTTAATTGTTGATTGGTGTTATTTTCAGGTATTAAGATACTTCAACACCACACCAGAAATGTGTTTCTTTTGACTATTATTCTTCTGAATACCTTTCAGCAATTATGATTCAGTTTATTAAAGTGCCTGGGTGAGAGAGGCCAATTTGATTGTTCCTTTAATGAGACACTTTAGCTTGACAGTTCAGGAGGATATCATGGAGAAGTGTTCTTGAAAAAGATCATTACATTTATAATCATGCTACCATTCAAAAATGTGGGGTCAGTTTTTTTGTTTTTTGGAAAGAAGATATTACTTCTATAGAACAAGGATGTCAAAATTGGTAGTAAACATTTACAATGTTACAATATATTTATATTTCAAATTAAACTTTCTGTTCATCAAAAACATCCTGAAATTTTTTTTTATGACAAAAATATTAAGCAGCACATCTGTTTTCAGCAGTGATAATAATAATAATAAATGTTTCTTGAACACAAAATCAGCTTATTAGAATGATTTCTGAAGGATTTTACAATACTGTCGTTTTTACTGCATTATTTCTTAAATAAATGCAGCCCTGGTGAGCATAAGATACTTTTAAAAATTAATTTGCAGGTACCCCAGGTGGATCACTGGATTAAACCATAGTGAAAAATTGTATTCCGAGTCAATAAATGTAATGTTCTGGTGAAATGCCTGTGTCCCGATGAGGATGTAGGGCACATGAGGCATGCAGGATTTGAGCTCAGATACCCATTCCTCCTGCACATTGTGATAGGAAGCTGGATTCACGACAGAGAAGCAGATGAGAAAGACGTCTGTGTTGGGGTAGGAGAGGGGCCGCAGCTGGTTGTAATCCTCCTATATGACGACGAGTAAAGTAAGGCCTGCTTTAGACTCAGTTCATCTCTCTTACAACTAAAATATGATGCAAAATATCTTTTTGAAAAACAAAATATAAGTCAAAGAGTGCAGATGATTAATTTAAAGGTTAAAGATTAATTTAAAGCTTTTTTGTCCAACATACCCCCATCAGTTGTGCTCAGTTTACATAATTGTATAAATGTACACATTTGCAAACCAACAGACTTTGAATTAAGGACTTTCTCTAAAGTGTGCATATTCATTGTGATAAAATAATGCAAACATGTCTCGAGTCATATAGCTGTGGAAAGCACAGTCTGAGCGGTAATAACAAATATTTTAATTGTTGATTGGTGTTATTTTCAGGTATTAAGATACTTCAACACCACACCAGAAATGTGTTTCTTTTGACTATTATTCTTCTGAATACCTTTCAGCAATTATGATTCAGTTTATTAAAGTGCCTGGGTGAGAGAGGCCAATTTGATTGTTCCTTTAATGAGACACTTTAGCTTGACAGTTCAGGAGGATATCATGGAGAAGTGTTCTTGAAAAAGAGCATTACATTTATAATCATGCTACCATTCAAAAATGTGGGGTCAGTTTTTTTGTTTTTTGGAAAGAAGATATTACTTCTATAGAACAAGGATGTCAAAATTGGTAGTAAACATTTACAATGTTACAATATATTTCTATTTCAAATTAAACTTTCTGTTCATCAAAAACATCCTGAAAATTTTTTTTATGACAAAAATATTAAGCAGCACATCTGTTTTCAGCAGTGATAATAATAATAATAAATGTTTCTTGAACACAAAATCAGCTTATTAGAATGATTTCTGAAGGATTTTACAATACTGTCGTTTTTACTGCATTATTTCTTAAATAAATGCAGCCCTGGTGAGCATAAGATACTTTTAAAAATTAATTTGCAGGTACCCCAGGTGGATCACTGGATTAAACCATAGTGAAAAATTGTATTCCGAGTCAATAAATGTAATGTTCTGGTGAAATGTTACATGTAGAGCATCATTCTTATTCTTGACTTTATTCTATCACTTATTATGAAATGCAAATGAACATAATTAATTAGCATCAGGCCTTTAAAATGTCAGTGCCAAATGACAGCTCCGCACCAGCAGCAGCATCTTGTAAAAGTCAGTTCTTCTTGAGTGCTATTGATCTCATAGTGAGTGATCAATAGAAGAGAAGGGCCAGACATCACACAGATGCTCCTCTGTATCAGTGAACTGCTTATGGGAGCAGATGTACTGGATTATATAACTTTCATTTATACAGCAATGTGCGGCTCACTAAATAGTCAGTGTTTTCAATTCTGAAACGCGGCAAATATTCTTCATTACAGCTCATACTGTGCTTGCTACAGCTATATGTCCTAAGAAACATTGACTTAATTATAACCAGCTGAACAGTAATACTCACACTTTAGCTTTCTTTATTAGTTCAAGCAGAAACAGTCCTTGAAACAAAGTAAAAAAAAGTGACCCTCAGTGCATTGTTAGTAAAAGTTGGTAAATATTTATACTGTTATGCAAATCAGTACCCTATAGCACTTTTCACCAGTCTAGTACAGTATCTGAGACATGCAATGTAAAATATGCATATAATGCTATTTTCCCTTGTATTGCATGTTTTTGCATATAAAAGAATAGTTTATTTCCTCATAATTTATTCAGATTTATACACTGTTAGAAACGACATCCTGTTTAATGAATGCCACCCCCCTGTGCAATGTCAGCAACTGCCATAGTCCTTATAAGAGAATATTCCTCATGGGAATAAGAGAATTCCTTATAAAAGCCAATAAATCTGATGCTGAAATTGTTAAACAGATGAGTGGAAGTGACAGTAATGATGAATCATAAAAAAAAGAAAATAATTACTGTATGTGACTATTATTTTTTCCAACCGATTTAAGTTACAACACAAATATGTTGCAATGTATTCTAGGATTAAAACTCTAACAACTGGCGTCCCATAAGATGCATATTACAGGGCCGGCTGATTCTGTGATGCCTTTAGACGCACAAGGAAAGTAAACAGCTGTGCTTTGGTTCAGATGTATCTATCTCTTCAGCCTGTGTATGAATAGTCATGTGAGTTTCCTTTTGAAGAATCATTGCAATAAGCCAAAATCAAAGTCATTATTGTGGGCTGACAGTGACAAAAACAACCCAGCCTGTAGTTTGTTGTAATTTCAAGTCAGTGCTTGCAGCTTTATTTAGAACATTATTCAAAACAGGCTGTAAATTCTGCCATTAAACGTGACTGTGATGCAAAAGGAGTTTACATTCAGAGTGATCTGATGCATGACCACAACGCCATTTAGTAATGTTTTTAAGAGTTTCAATTGATGAAATTAGACTATTTAGTAAGGGAAAGACATTAACCAAGTGAAAAACATGATTTTTGTGTTATGTCTGGTTTTATTCGGCTGTATATTCATTGCTATTTGGTAACAATAGTGAAGTTGTAATTGGATTTTAATGCATTTGAGGGCAGTCAGTCTTTTAGGGGTTTTGTTATTGTGTGAATAAGGTTTAAAGTCGGCATGAAATTAAAAAAATCTGAAATGCATGTTATAGATCTTATTGTGAATGATTCAGCTATACATAATGTTTAATTTGTCACATTTTTTACCTTGTATTTATAATCAAAATGTTGTAACTCGATCTTCCAGTAAAACGTCAGACTGCTATCTGGTGATGTATGTCGGACTTTTCCAATCATTTTGTCTGCTTAAACCCCGCCCCTTTTTTACAATATACTGCAAGCTCTCATTTAAATCTGCCTCCACTTGAATGTACATCACAGTATAGAAGGAAAGATCTGCTTCTGGTATTGTGACTATATAGACTTCAGAAGCATTAACTCACTTGTCCAGCAGTATCGTACAATCCCAGTAAGTGCTGCCTCCCAGATACTGTTACATTCACTGAAAAAACGAAAACAACAGTAAAAAAGGTTTGTTACATTCATTATGCATATCAAACAGAAAAATACTGTGGCAGAATATGCCTATAAAATGTGTGTTTGTCCAGCAGTGTTTCTGCTCCTGCTGTATCACATCCCTCTGATGTACTTCCAGAACTCTGGACCTGCTGTTTGGTTGTGGGTGGGAACGGAGGTTGATTTGGATCAGGACAGCTGTTAACAGCAAGGGGTGACCGGTTTTGGAAAACGGGGAGGGAAGAGCGGTGTGTGTGCTCGCATACATATTTCATTCTGTGTTGCGGGTGATGAGGGGGAGAGAACGGCTGTGTTGACACAAACAAAAGAGGAAAAAAACCCAGACAAGTAAATCTTTTGTCATCAAACAGCACGCAATAAAAGACCACTGCTGAGAACAGGAGAACAGCTGGACTCAACATTTCAAAGAGGTTTCAAACAAACTGCAGATACTAGTCTGCTGTGTGTCTACACTCTTTTCAAACTCAGTGCTCTGTTAGTGGTTTGATGAGACTGATTAAAAGAATGCGTGCTTAAAAGAAAGAGGCTGTGACGTGAAAGGTGGCCCTCACCAGATTCTTCAGGCCTCAAGCACCTTCTGAGACACCCTGAACTGAATTCAATCTTCTAAACTACATGATGGCCTGGAATACTGATGACTGGGACCATAAAAAGATTATACCAAATATTTCATAACCCATTAACTGTACTGAGCCAGATACCCATGGATGCTTCTAAAATGACCAATAACCTTCCTGTCAGAACCAAAGCACTTCCTGCAAACTATAGATCTGGCGTCCTTAATGAGTTGAGAAGCTTCTGGAAAAGGAGAAGACCGCCTCTCCAACATCCCTTGAAAATAAGCCCAGCAAAATGTTCGGAAGAAATTCACCACTGATAATTCAGATTAAACACTCCAGTATAATGGCAATAAAAATATGGCAATGCAAATTTTGAGCACTGATGAACACCACTGATTATAAAAATAATCTGATCTTTAAAATCTAGGCTCTCCAATAGGGTTCACCTTTTATCCTGCTGCTTTCAAGCTTCACAAATAACAAAAAAAGCACCATAAAAGAGCGCTAGGGTCCATATAACTTGTGTGCTAGATTCCCGGTCCACTGAAGTCATATTATAGTTTTGTGTGAATATCAGTGTTTGTTCATGAACAAACTGTTAAGAGTCAGATTTTTTAAACGAATCAGCTGATTCAATTTACGAAACCATTCTGATTATACCAGATCCTCTTTCAAGGAAAATACGTTTACTTTGCAGCCATATTTGCAACTCTTCTAGGCAGCTATTTTGGGCATTCAAGACAAACTCCTATCTGCTTGAACGGAGAAATCTTCAAAACTGCTGGCAAAACTCTAAAGCCCGGTTCAGGCTACATGATTTAAGCACGATTTTGACACGATCTGCTTGACGTAGGGTGTCATGTGGATTCGTAAAAGACAATGGGAGTCGGGACACAAGATTCAGTCGTTTCATCTCCTGTAGTGTGTCATAGTGCACGACAACCGATACCACGTCTGTGACGCTTCACGACTTCAACAGAAAGACTAGCATGTTACATTTTTTTTCCCGTCGTCCACGATGAGTTCCGTCACATTTGTGATACAGGCCCATAGGAGCACAGAAGTGCCTTCATACATGCAAGCGAAGAATGATCGGGTAGTAACGTGTAGTCTGACATGTTTCTTGTTCACGACACGACAAGATTTTAGAAGTCAAAATCGTATAATCTGGCACAGTGACTGTCGTAACCGACAAAAAAAATCATGTAGTCTGAACCGTGCTTCAAATTTGCGATGCAGTTCTTGAATCAACTCACTGATTCGACAATCCAGCTCCAGCGATTAACAGCTCACTTGAGGGGTTGATTTTCACGGAATATGAAGTAAAATTTTTATTTGATTCTCACCATCATATGAGTTCAAAACACTAAGCATATACTAATTTGTGAAATCTAGCTAACAAAATATATATTGTGTGTTGGAGTGTTCCAGACGCTACAAAGTCATATGGACCACTTTTATGATAATTTTATTATTTTATTATTAAAGTGTTCTGTTGACTTTTAAATATCTTTTTTGATAATATTTCATTATGAGAAAAGTTTTTTTATTGTTCCCCAAACAACAAACATTTTTGAAACTATGCTGAATGCATAATTTAAATAGTTCTAGTTAGTCACAAAAACTAAAACCCTAAAGCAGTTCTTACGCTAGCTTAACTGTTTCACTTGAAAAGGCATAATGTTTGTTTCATAAATTATAATTGCAAAAAGGGTCTGAAAATTCAATGAAATTTTCAATCATATTTTACCCTTTAATCGATTGCTAATCTCAATGCTAATTTTAATAATCATGTGCTAATCACTGGGGACAAGAGACAAATACAAAGCAGCACTAGCTCTAATGCCCCTAACTTAGCCATATGGAGGTACAGGGGGTCACTGAGGAGCCGCGTGAACTGTGGTGTATTTCTGAAAGGCATTGCATCTGTAGGAAACCAGCCAAGCGGTGTTTTGATTAGATGTGCTTAGAAGTTCTTTCCCTGTAGACTATGAAGATGGACCAGAAACAGTGGCCTTGAGTCTGTTGCTGTGTATCAGCTGTTCCTGACAGGTCCTTTTACCAGCACGATTCTTTTCCCCTCTTGGGGCTGGGCTAAATAAGGAGTCTAATCTTTTCCTCACTTACTGAATCTCTGACTTTTTTTTTTTGCCTATAAATACAAAGCCACTAGTACAAAAACAAGGCTGGGGTGATGTGAGGTGAAAGTTTGAGAGAAGTAGAGAAATTCAAGTCTGTAGGGATGGAGAAGGTTTGGTGGCTGTGAATCAGGCTCTCAGCTGTTCTCTCCAGTCAGCTGCTTTTCCCCATGAGGCTCGAGCTTTCTGTAAACCCCAGCCCCCATTCTGTGGCCTGGAGAGAAATCAATGTTGTGTTACAGTCTCACTCAAGCAAGCCTGACCCACTGTTGTGAAACATGATTTGGGGCGTCAGAAGCCCACACGCCCCTCCAGACCTCAACATTCTTCATTCCTCTATTCTCTTTCACAGACTGGCCTGTGACATTGATTCAGCCAATATATCTGCATTCAGTGAGCTTTAGCCTATAAGAACAGTACAGCGAATTGTATAGATACTGACATGGTAATAGCAAGAGACTGCAAATTTAATTTAGACACTTTCCATTCCATCACCAGGGCATTAGGTCTCAAGTGATAACCATTTATTGTAGACGCTTTCACTGCTCTCTCACAATTGACACCCATTGTTCAATGGTGGACTGTTGTCCACCATCCATTCCCATAAAATTGTCTTTTAGCAATAAATATATTGGCATCTTAGATCTGGTACTGGTAATCGGTGCATTGTGGACCATTCAGAGTGCAATTGTCACAACTGTTTTATGTCAGTAAATTGGCCAATGCCACCACTCAATTCAACCTTTACATCAACATGCCAAATATATCCACTATGCTCTTGCAGAGTTGTGATCCATAAATTGGTTTCTGTTTTTTGAGTGGGTGGCATTCCTGAAGTGTGAATTTTTTTTTTGTACCACTAGTGTTTCTTTAAAGGCATTGGTGGGTCAATCTGCAAAATAAGCCACTGGGTTTTATCCTCTTTTCAATTCCTGTTGCTGCAGCACTGTACTTGCCAGAGGGAAGTGTACATAATCTACATACACATTTTGCATTGCATAACTAAAAAAGACATTAATGTGATTAATCTTGCATTCTGAAGCCAAAAGAATCTGTAATGCCCTTACACAGCACTTGCTATAAGATTGAGCTTTTGCTTGTCAGTGAACGTTTTGTCACAGTACTTCCACTCAGCAAAACATAAAATGAGCTCAACCACTCCACTAATTGTGCATTTTCATTTAATTACTTATTAGGAACTCTTTCTAGGTTTCTATGAGCCACTTCTCTTTAAGGTCTTACTCAAAAATATTTAGCTACATTTATAATATTACTTGAAGGGACAGTTCACCCAAAAATGGAAATTCTGTCATAATTTACTCACCCTCATGTCAGTACTATTATGTTTTGGACCTAGATTATCTAGAACAAATTCAAGTGAGCTTTAGATGTAACCACGTAAATAGAGTGGGGGAACTAACCAGAAGAGTAATTTTTCAATTTATGAGTAAAATAAAGCCTGTGGTAAACATAAGGTGACGATACTTTGACGTTTTGTTCTACACCCCAAACATTCTTATCTAGTTACTAATAAAAACATATGTTTAAAAAAATAAACATAACAAATTTGTGTTTTGGGTATGGATGTGTGTAATTTACATTGTAGAACAAAACGTCAAAGTATCATCAAATTATGTTTACCACAGGATTTTTTATGTTTACCAGCAACTTTTACTCATAGTTCAAAAGAAGGTTTACTTCCTTCAACCACTCCATTAGACACAACTTTTATTCTTTCCACCAACTAACCACTAACCAAATCTGGCATGTTGATACCACTAACCATCAAACCACATGCACAGGATTACGGGATATCACCAGCAGCAAAGAATAAAATATCTTCAAAACCAGAACAAAACTGGTTTCTGGTTTCCTTTATTGGTATTCATTTAAATATATAATTATTATTGATATCAGTGTTAATAAACACAATCTAACTGATAGGCTATTGTTTTATTATAGCTCAGAATATTATTGCTCATGGTGATCTTTCAAATCAAAACCCTGTGCTTTACAGATCTGCCAAATCAAGGAGAGATCAAATCAAATGGAAAATGTAGTGGAAAGATAATGAAAAAACAACAACAATATGTGTTAAATTAGCAATCTGTGCCGATACAACACCAGCTGTGGTGAATGGAGCGTTGCAGCACAAAGAGTTACCATTAGCTATGGCATAGATGAGTTTAAATTTGAAAAGTGCTACTTCCCAGCCTGTCCCTAACTAAAACGAACTATAGCTTTCCAGCTGTAGGTATTTTAATATTGAGCACGTGGCAATATCCACAATTCAGTATCACTGGTGGATTAGTTGGTTTTGTTAGGAGTGTGGGAGCCACACTAGACGATGACTCATCTCAAACGCATTAACAGGCACTGTGTCATGGACCGGGAATGTCATTGGTTTGTTTTGGACAAGAGAATTCAGATCCTGTGGGATTTATGGACGGAAACCATAGTCCCAGATACTGTTGGGTTGAGCTCTAGCTCTCGTAGATTTCAATCACAATGGTTCTGGTGAAAAGAATATAATTTTAGTTCAATCACTCATAATGATCACAGACATAATTGGAAAAGTTAAATTATACGATATTACCTTTTTATGTACACTACCAAAGTTTTGGGTCAGTAGTTTTTTTAGTCTGTTAAACAATATACAGTAAATATATCTCCAAATAGCTGCTGCTTGGATTGCTCAGTTCACCATTTAACTACACATTTTGAAAAAGCTGCTTATTTATTAATTATATGTTCACTTATAATTCAATTACCATATTCCCAGTGCTTCCTATATTGCAAACTGTTCCATTACTGCTGAGGCATGAATGAATTTCATAGTTTTTCATTTAAGACCAATTCTAGCATAGCAACACAGTAAAGCTTTCAGTGGCCTACAATGGCAGCTCTGTGCTCTTTATCCTGCACATTAAGCCACTATGTGACAATTCGCTACTTTATTATGATGCTTTGTCAAGGCCTCTCTCCAGGGGCCTAATGTGAATGTAAGTGATTGATTGGCCCTGGAAGAATATTGTCTCTCTTCTTTCTCAATTTTTCATTCTGTACTACTCTGTCTTTAATTTTTTAAAGGCCAATTTTTTTATTACAAAAAAGTGCCTGCATTCAAACTTTTGTTCTGTGACATCCATTTAGTGTCCTCTGGATGGCCTCACTCGTCAGCTTAATTCAACTACAAGAGTTGACCGAGAATCACACTCCCTGAAGATCTTTCCATCTCATTCAACTCCCAAGAGTTTAAAAGTTTTACTCACTCCTTCAATGAGTTCAGTCTGTGTGTTTGTCCTGAGCCTGCACTGACCAGCTGGATGAAATTACAACACAGGATACTATTAAAATCTCATAAAAAGAAAAAGAGTTCTTCTTTTTGGCACAGCCCAGATAAACATGCCTCATTTGATCATATGGCACATTAGAGCGAAATGTGCAATAGAAAATCCTTTGACAATACCTGCTTTAAGGTTCTTAAGCTATAAAAAAACACTTTCACAAATGAGAGCCAAAACATTTTTTTTTCATTCATGTTTCATAGTAATTCACAAGCTTTTTCTCTCCAGCCCTGGAAATATGTGAATCACTCAGTCCTGGTATCATTAATCATCTAAAGACGCTGAATAAAAGATCTTGCTTCAAAATACAAATAGTGTAAATATGAAATGACAGCAACTCACTCCACTGCTTTTCCAACTTTTCCACTGCTAATAACGTCAATTGAAAAGACCTGTATTGCATTTGGAAGATTGCATTAGATTAGAATGATTGCAGACATCTACTTTTGTAGCACTCCTTATATTAGTGTCATTTAAAATTTTTCATCTTAGAAGTTTTTTATAGTTGGGAAAACTGATAATAAGAGATCTTAGCTACATCCGAAATCACATACTGTCTAGTAGGTGCTATAAACATACTTTCCGCCTGTTAAAAAGTGTGTTTTTTTATATAGTATGAATATGGGAGGTATGAATAAACTTACTATTATTTGTTATGTTATTACTGTCACGTGACCTACCAGTGTCAGTTGTGTCCCTTCACTGCCACTTAAAAATCCTCTTCTGTGGCCTCATGGGATAGTAAAGTGTCTCTGTGGATGTTGTAAGTCAGGTACTTTTTGCCTCCTGTTCTTTTTTGAAGACTATGAATTCAGATACACTGCTTTTTTCATGTACTGTCTTTCACCTACTACATAGTATGGAAGTAGGCATATTGACACAGGGCTTGTTTGTAATTTTTCTTCCTACAAGTTCTTTTAAGAAGAACTAATTTGTGAGGGAAGTGTCCTGCTGTTCCCAGTGGAAGTCGAAGCTGACCTGTCTGCCACTGTGTAATTAGGACTTGACCCTCATAGGATTCTGGGAGCATGTGTCATAGGGGGCTTTCCCCTGATGAGAAACCAAAGCCTTTATGCATTCATACATATCATACAGTCAGAGAAAACAAGAAAAAACTTAATGGATGACAACACATTTGTAACCATAAACCACAGTGGTTCTACAAAGATATAATACAGTACAGTAGGCTACTGACAACGCGTTTAGATTGCGTCTGTTCCTGTAATCAACAGGTTGCGGCTCTCGCGAGCTCTGACTCTCACTGATGCGCAGCTTGTTGCTATTTACATTATTTAATATTTACCTCTTGCGCAACATAAATTGTCTTTTGACGTCCCTAGAACAGTAAGGTAATGGCCAACGACCTTAAAGAAGTTTTAAACACTTGTTTTAGTATTTTTGTTCAACTATTGTTGAATAATGAAACTGATACTGATTCGGAAGCAAAGCTTTCAGGAACGTTGTTGCTATTGCATATTTAGTCCAAGCAGCTTCTGTTTACAAAGCGATTTAAATGTAGTTGAAAACACATTGATGAAATGTGTAGGCTACAGGTAAGCTACACCCTTTTGAAATTCATTAAGTAGCCTACAATATATATTTTTTTATTAACCCTACATTAGAGGGCTCTGATGCCCAAACTATGTTTCTACTTTTTAGTATCGGGCCTCAGTCCTCGCTCTGGCAGTTGATATATCCTCTTTCAAATGGTTATTCTTGGGACCGTCCCCTACCCGACTGTAGTGGGGGGCGGTAGACAAGGATTAGATAGACATAAACTGCACTTCATAAACAGGGAATTCAATTGAATGCTTTGAGCTGGAAATCGTCTTACCTGCATAGTGATCGAATACAGTTGGTACATATTCCTCGGGAAAAGCATCGTTTGCGTAACTCATCAGCAAACAGGTTTTGCCCACAGCTCCATCGCCGACCACAACACATTTCAACATCTTTTTGGCCGCAGTATCGAGAGGATCGCTGCTACTGCCTCCATCCTCATCCGCTTCCACTGCGCTCTGCCTACTTTTCGAGCTGAGAGTAGGCATGATAGTTGGACAAGTCCAGAAACGATATCCTCCACAGGTAGTCAAGTCTTCGGTCGACTAGAAATACCAATCTTTAAGACGTTAGTCTTCGTGTGACCAGTTGAAACACTCGAGTTGGCGAGTCGTACGGTGCGCAGGCAAATCCGTCAAGTAGGTGACCCACGCTTTAGCTCGCGCTTCCAAAACAATCCCTCGCCATCGACAGCAGTTTCAAGAAAACTCACTATAACTCCTACAACTTGCATTCCGATATTTTACATTTTCCTGATCCGACGACGAAACCGTTTCAAAAACAGTGGCTGTGGTTTCGGGTTAATTCCTTCATACTCCAAACAGCTTTCCACCTTCGCCCCTACGCGGCTACGCATCGTCAGTGTCAGGAAATCATTGGTTTCTGAGCGAATTCCATATTAGGCAGGAGTGGGCTGGGAACAATAGGGGCTCTGTCCACAGCCTACTCAGACAGGGACTTCAGCGGCACAGGAGGGGCTGGAGGACGTCCCGAGTCTAACTGCGTTTCCTAAAATATGGCGCCACAGGGAAGGATGGCAGGAGGTGGATCTTCATTCATTCACTTTCTTGCTTTCGTTCTTTCTTTCTTTCTGATTGAATTTCCTGATTGATAATTCAATCATTTTGACTTTCAGTAATTTATCTAGCCTGTAGTTTTTTTTCTTATTAATTTATTCAGTGTTCATTTATTCATATTTTTTCCCCCGAAGGCTTTATGATGAAATACACTCAGGTTTCATCTGAAATGTGTTGAATGAACATAACACGTTTTATGAAATATTGACGATGACTATACTGACGTGGTACCATCATATTGACGTAATTAAAAGCACTCTGCATCCCGGTGTAATCAAGATTGCGCATAAACCTTCCGTAGGTTCATGGATTATAACCCTATCCCTTAGTAACTCACTTGAACTGTTACATTTACTTTTTTTGCTCACTTAAGATGACATTCCCATCATCTACAGTAACTCTTGAGTTTCCATGTAACTAATTCTCGCGCAAAAGGCACCATCTGTTGCATGTGACTATCTCCATGGCACCGGGCATCGCGCTCGAGATTCCTGTGCCAGTCAATTTTTATTGTTACAGTTCGCCAGTGCGCAGGCGCAAAACAGGGGAGCGCAGAGCCTGCAGAACTGCGAGCGCTCCGTGGTACAAAGGACCCATACCAGTCAGGCACGGCGCAGCGTTACCATGATCTTCTCCATCCCACCGATAGATTGCCATCCTGCCTGCATCACTTTAACGACCAGCTTCCAGCAAGTCCGCAAGCCTGACCGACGCTGCCCGGCCGCAGAATGCACGGGGGAAAAAGAGGACTGGTGGCACCACAGAACACTTTTTTGGAAAATATTGTTCGTCGCTCAAGTGGTAAGATGATCGCTTTCTTCAGATTGCAGTAGCCGATAAAGCAAAGGGGAAAGTCTTATGATGTCTCAAGATATGTTTGAATTCTCTCTCTTTTTCTTCTTTCTAACTTTAATAATGCGTAGAATTATGCGTAAAAGTGGAGCTCGTGAGTTCCTTTCCATAAATATGGAAAACATTTTACTAATCAAAGTAAGATTAAATATTTAGATCTGACGCGCCTCAAGTCATTTTTATAAAGTCTTCTTTATTGAGTGCTTAATAAAACATATTAAAACCGAGAGCTACAAAACGGAAAAACAGCCGTGAGCTAAACATGACCGTACCATTACCATAATAATAGTAATTAAACACAGTTAACAACACATCGCTCGATCGCATCTCAAAACATTACCTTTACTATTGCTATCCATTATCAGCATTAATGTATTAATGCATCAGTAAGATTTGATTATTATATGGCATCAACTGCCTAGTGCCTACACTCGGGATGAATCTCACGCGGGGAAACATTTATTTGCGTCACGCTTGTAAAAAATTGCGTTTTTTTCTTTTTGCTTTGGAGTCACACAAGCAACCATTTCGTCGCACAACCCACCTTTCTTGCTTACTTGAGTTAAACTTTAAACCAAACATTTAATCTGATACTTCAAGTTTATTATGGTTAAATTGATGTGTGACTATTTTGTATATATATTTAATTTATTTATGCTGTGTAATCACTTTTTTTTAAACAATTTATATTATTATTATTAGTAGTAGTAGTAGTAGCAATAGTAATAGTATTAGTAGTATTTGTATTATTATTACTATTAACCGAAGAGTCAAAGAGGCTCTAGAATCATCAGCTTATCTGCATGTTCAATTCTCAGTTGTTTGTATCATCAAATTATTTTTGATCATAGCAAAAGTTAATTTAAAGGTGATGCAGTTTGTTTGGGCTGTTTTGCTGTGGATCTTCTCATGTGTGGAAGGCTTGTTGCCTGTGGTGGGAATTGCAGAGTCATTTTGTGTCACATACAGTTTCCTTGTGAATTTGCCTCATGCAGGTTCCATATGAGTTTGTGTTAAAGGACCTCACCAGCAGAGGTCACACATGATTACTGCAACAAAAGCTGTTAATATCTCTTCACTCTATTTCACATAACACAAACTTAAAAGTTAAAGACATAGATTTGGGTGTTTTTGTGTATACATTTAGACCAGACAGTTGTTTCTAATGAACTATGTGTGTGTGTGTGAGTGTTTTTTTATGTGGTACCCTCTCATAATACCATGCCCTGACATTTGCCGTGAGCAGCTCTCTGACCTCCGAGGGTCTCTGAATCTTCCACACACTCTTTTCTAAATCTGACGCAGAGCTTGCATCTTTTGAGAGGAAGGCTCCACATTATTTTCATTGTAGTAACGAGATACTGATATTTGTATTCTTTGAGCTCTTCTGTCACTGTGATCATTGTTTAATGTTTAAGCGATGCAGTGAGTGGAGGAATTTCGAATTGTAGTGCAGATAAAGTTGTTCAGCAGATCTCATATTGTTTCTGGACATCCTCCCCTCATCCCATTACAAATTAAAACTTGCTGACTGAATCTGAATGGGCTGGATAATTGATTCTTGCGTTTAAATGAACATTTATTTCCTTGTCATAGGCTTTTTGAATAACTAATTTACAAGGAAGTTCATGCATTCTATATCTGGATGAATGAACACTTTGATAGCCGTCAGTACAAGGCACAAGTCAAAGACAAAGTCAGGAAGAGTCAGTATTGCATGTCAAGAATAGAAATGAGAGGTTGCATGTAATTAAAAGGCAAGGTTAGTGTCTTCTTCCTTACCACAGTTTCACCAAAGTACATTTAAAAATGTATCTAAAGCCTGTGCCGCTATGCTGCCAATGAGCTGCCAGCTCCAACTGAGGCTACATGCTGATGGTGATACAAATGTAAATTTGGGAGGGAAGAATAGAGAACGTATTGATGATGAACATGCCAAAATTCTCCTTGTGGAACGTTTTAGAGTTGTAAAGCTGGTAATTATTTACAATCTGATTATGCAGCTATAATAACAAGCCAATAGTGTGCAGGTGGTAAATAAAGGAAGTGAGCGCTGTGTGATTTATGGGATACATTGGAGAGAGTTTGGAAGGATCTCAGTTGGATTCTAGAAGGGAAGTTGAGGTCTTTTATGTTGTCTTTATGAAGTTAGTAGGATAGTGAGGTATCAAAAGAATGTTTTCAGAAAGATGAGACATGGTTTGATTTGACTACAAAAAAAGAAAAGAAAAAAAAAACACCACTACCTACCTTCATAATTTTAGTTGAAACCCCAAAACACCATGCACTTGGCAGCAAAGTTGAACCGGGTGTTATAAGCCAACCTATCAAAACTCTGAATTAATGTCAATTATGTAATAGCCAATAATTATCCAATCTCTGAGCATAATTCTGGCAAGATTTTAAATTGTTCAAGCAATTTGTTTTTCATATACCTCTTATATCGTCATTCGCAGCATGTCCACCTCAAAATAATGAAGCCTTTCACGAGTGCAGCTGTCAAAATGATGTAGGTGTTTCTGAGGCTTTGTGTCTCTGTCCCTCATTTACAACCCAACACCTCCCTGTAGGTCTTCTCCTTTGTTTGCGGACAGCAGAGTTTGTTTGAGTTTTTCCAATCCACTTAGGGGAATCGAGAAACACAGCTGGGGGGTAAACAAAGTCAACTTTCATAAAGCTTTTTACCTTTACATATCATTGTTAGAACAGCAAAAGCAGTGCATATTTCCCTCCAATTTTCTTATGTAAGTAGAAAAACAACTGTGCTGAGTTTTAATGTGCTGGAGAAGCTTTTTGTAGCCAGCTTGATGTTTGGCTAATCAATGACATCAGGGTTCTCACTGACTGGGAAATTAAATGATTTCAAAAGCACTTTTTGATATTGAGCATTTAAGGTTGACAGTTCTGAGGATAAAATCGATAAAGTAGAGTTTGTGTGGTAAAATGAAACTTTTAAGAGAACCACACATCACAATAGTACAAAAATACTGTTAAGGAGATCATAGGACTAGTGCCAGAGAGAAAAAAAATAACAGAAAAGCATGTGAGGAGATATGAATGCAGATTAGAAAGCCACAGATGTAATGAAAGTACTATCTTACGTCAACCACAGTTTACAAGAACAGAGAGATGGTTGCGTTTTCAGCTGTCAAAATGATGTAGGTGTTTCTGAGGCTTTGTGTCTCTGTCCCTCATTTACAACCCAACACCTCCCTGTAGGTCTTCTCCTTTGTTTGCGGACAGCAGAGTTTGTTTGAGTTTTTCCAATCCACTTAGGGGAATCGAGAAACACAGCTGGGGGGTAAACAAAGTCAACTTTCATAAAGCTTTTTACCTTTACATATCATTGTTAGAACAGCAAAAGCAGTGCATATTTCCCTCCAATTTTCTTATGTAAGTAGAAAAACAACTGTGCTGAGTTTTAATGTGCTGGAGAAGCTTTTTGTAGCCAGCTTGATGTTTGGCTAATCAATGACATCAGGGTTCTCACTGACTGGGAAATTAAATGATTTCAAAAGCACTTTTTGATATTGAGGACAGTTATACTGTACCAGCATTTAAGGTTGACAGTTCTGAGGATAAAATCGATAAAGTAGAGTTTGTGTGGTAAAATGAAACTTTTAAGAGAACCACACATCACAATAGTACAAAAATACCGTTAAGGAGATCATAGGACTAGTGCCAGAGAGAAAAAAAATAACAGAAAAGCATGTGAGGAGATATGAATGCAGATTAGAAAGCCACAGATGTAATGAAAGTGCTATCTTACGTCAACCACAGTTTACAAGAACAGAGAGATGGTTGCGTTTTGTGTTCACTAGCAAAGGGGACCAGTATCTGATTTGTATCTAAACTGAAAATAGTCCGTTTTTCTAACATGCTTAGGTTCCATAATGGCCAACAGAAAATCGTTTTCACAAAGATCACAGGTACTAAGAATGGTGTACTCTGTGTAAATATAGGTTTATCTTAATAGGATCCGTTTCTTCTTCCACTTTCCCTGTAGTCACCCTTTCACAGAGAAGCAGGTGCACCAACATACTTCCACGTAGACAGTGCAAGAACACATACGATGCAATAGTATCACATACACAGAAAAAATTTGAATGCATTATGTTAATGGTTCCAAAAATAAAATGTATGTGCTTGTTCAATGTCATTACTTCTCACTGCAGTGAACGCCAGAAGTAACATGCAGATGAGTGCAGGAAAGACACTCAGTACCTCCTAATGGCACCAGACCTAAGGGAGCATTTACATGGGGATTTGTTTGTAACAGACTCCAGTTGCACCTCCATCTTCTTTTCTAACCTAGAAGATTGGTAGAACGTCTCTGACAGCCTCCTCAGAAAGTTCAGGCTTCTCTGGTCTTTCTGCTACAGCATTGCTGTGTTGTCAGTCCAGTCTGCTGTTTGATGGATTTCCATGTATTTGTGGGTTTGTACCATCTCCGTGTTTCCATCCTGGATAGCTGTATGAAAATGTTTCGATTTCTCTCATCTTTATTGCTGATGGAGACTACAGTGAATTAGCATACGTCTAAAACTAAAAAAAGGTTAAAGAAATAGTAAAACAAACAAACAAAAACCCAAACACAATGCTATTCCAAACTTTCATGTGGGGAACGCAAAACGAGATTTGTAGAAACTGTTTTGAGTATACCCAGTAAATTATATGGGGACTAGATCTACTGAGAACCAAAAAGGCCAAAAAGCAGCATAAAATATTATAAAATGCTTCATATGACTCATTTGCGGTCACGTCCAAATCAAATATGTCGCACTAAGCTTTTAAAAGTTAAGGAAAATATATATCCTGGCTATGCTATTTTTTAACATTTAAGATCAGTAATATTTTTAAAGGACTTTTTTTTCCACCAAGTTTTTGGTGATTATTTTTTATTATTTGGTCAAAAATACTGTAAAACTGTAATATTGTGAAATATAATTGCAATTTAGAATAGCTGTTTTCAATGTGAATATATTTTAAGATGGCATCTATGCCTGTGCTGACAAATTAGAATTTATTTTCATCTGCCATTGTTCCAGTCTTCAGTGTCATATGATCCTTCAGAAATGATTCCAATATGCTGATTTGCTGCTCAAGAAACATTTACTATTATTATCTGTGTTGAAAACAGTTGTGCTGCTTAATATTTTTGTGGAAACTATAGAAGCTTTTGGACTATAAATGTCTTTACTGTCACTTTTGATAAATTTAATGCATCTTTGCTGAACAAAAGTATAAATTAAAGAAAAAAAAGCTTACATATTGGTAAAGCAGTGAATGATTCACGAGATTGGGGTTTCCCACCTGAGTAGCCTTTGGGCATGATCCTAAGTCAGCAAGGCAAGATGTTTTCACGGCATTTAATCATAGTAAAATGAGCCATTTTGAATCTGAAGCAAACCCTTGGCAGTTTGGACAAATGTGTTTTATTAAAGGTGACATGTTAGCCCTCAGGAAATCTCAAAGTTCGTCTGCCCCTGTCTGAACCTTCTCTATTGGAATTTCTAAAGTGTGTGCTTGAGATTGAATCGACAACTATCCTCAAAGCTGTTTGCTTAAGGCAGGGCCTTCGGCCGGAGATTGGCAGTGGTTATTTCCTAATGCACACGCTGTGGACATCTCTCCTCTTGCTGGAAGTAATGGAGTCAAATGCTGACACACACAAAGTGTCACGCCGTAATTGAATAGAGAATTATAGAGAGATAAAGAAAGACAGCGAGAGGCGATGGAGCCAGAGAAAAGGTCACAAATTGTCTGACAGCAGAGACTCTTCCGCACAGGGTTTAATAATCAGCAATTTATAAATCTACTTCCCTCTTTTGTCAAACCTGAAAATTTTGAATCTGAATCATGGCCTGTCTCTCTGCATTGCAAATGCCAAGGAATAAATTTTTTTCCAGCCTTCTAAGAAATGTGAATGACTTACATAAAAATAAGAGTACATAAAAACACATGCAAGACCAATAATACTCCCCCTGAATGTTGTCGCTACTAACCTGAGAGAGTCGTCAGAACAAACATATTTATATTGAACAATGTTGCTGACTTGCAAGCTCCCATCATGCATTGCAGCATGAATAAATTGTGTGGATAGTTTATTGTTTTGGGTTTTGCTGACTTTATACTATTGGTCTTAGTTATTCATTGTGCAGTGATCATATTTTCACACATTGAGGTTTATTGATTGTCAACATTATTGTAGTCTTGCCTAGTCCGATGTGTGGCATAAGATCAGGACTTGGTCCTAGTTGCAACTTTTTGTGACCAAGAACTTAAAACTTAAACAGTATAAGACCGCCTGACTGACATTCAAAGCGACCAACCACAGTGTGTTTTAATGTGGCTTTTAAGAGCATGTTTAATGAAATATATATCAGAAAAAGGAAGTTGGCAGCCAGTCAGATTAGAGCTTGCTACCACCAGTGACATTTGAGTTGAGTGTTTTATATTTCTAATTAAATGAAACTATTTCATACGATATTAATAAATCTTTGCCTTGCCAGATGTTCTTTTTCTCACAGTAATTTACATCAATTATGTGTATGAAGGAAATTATGATAATTAAAAAGTATTAATAAATTGTTAAACAAGAAGTCTGTAGTTGATTTGACAAATGTTTTGGTAACACTTTACAATAAGGTTTCATTTGTTAACATTAGTTAACATGAACTAACATTTAAAATACTTTGGAGGCATTTATCAATCTTTGTTGATGTTAATTTGAACATTACACATGATCAAAATCAAGTTGTATGTTAATATTTTTAATAGACCTGAGCTAACATGAACTAACATTGCACAGTTTTATTAACTATTAACAAAGATGAAAAAATACTCTTACAAATGTATTGCTCTTTGTTAGCTAATGTTAGTTAATGCATTAACTAAAGTTAAATAATTGGACCTTATAGAAAAGTTACTAATTTTTTATTGGCTGAACATTTTGCATTTAGTGAACACTTAAGTTTTTAAAGTCACGCAGTGCAAACTGAACTGAAAAATCTCAATGCATCATGTTGGCTTGATTTTTAACTTTCCCAATTTTTTTTTATAGTGCAGTTTATTATGTTCCGTTGATGTGTTTTGCTATATGCAAAAAGAAGAGGTCTTTCAGCATGACAATGATCCCAAACACACTGCCCGGGCAACGAAGGAGTGGCTTCGTAAGAAGCATTTCAAGGTCCTGGAGTGGCCTAGCCAGTCTCCAGATCTCAACCCCATAGAAAATCTTTGGAGGGAGTTGAAAATCCGTGTTGCCCAGCGACATCCCCAAAACATTACTGCTCTATATGAGATCTGCATGGAGGAATGGGCCAAAATACCAGCAACTGTGTGTGAAAACCTTGTGAAGACTTACAGCAAACGTTTGACCTCTGTCATTGCCACCAAAGGGTATATAACAAAGTATTGAGATTAAATTTTGTTATTGACCAAATACTTATTTTCCACCATAATTTGCAAATAAATTCTTTAAAAATCCTACAATGTGATTTTCTGGATTTTTTTTTCTCATTTTGTCTCTCATAGTTGAGGTATACCTATGATGAAAATTACAGGCCTCTCTCATCTTTTTAAGTGGGAGAACTTGCACAATTGGTGGCTGACTAAATACTTTTTCCCCCCACTGTATTTCATGGGTTTGTGTGAATGGGCAAGTAAAGGGGGAAGAAAACAATGTGTATATATGTAAAGGTGTTCATGTGAGTGCTTGTGTGAGATGTTTTTCCAGTAAACACGCTGCTGTGGAATTGTGGAGAGCAGCCTAGCAGCTGTCTGTTGGCCTCCCACGTGGGGTTGGCACGCACATCACTAAGTCTTTCATCGCTGTCAATATGCCTCTTATTCACCATTTACACGATAAGCTTTCAGCAGCATCCCATAATACACATAAAGTGCTGACGGACTGCCTTAGGCTTCACGTGGATCTGGAAGTGTGATCGATGTGTATGTTTCAACCTTTTGAGCTATTAAAAGTCTGCATCAGCTGACATGAGCTGCTCCTAAAAACAACAAGAGTAATTCAAGAGAGACACAGGTAAACCTGAGTGTTAATTTGCCTCAAGTGAGATTATAAAGATTAAAGTCTTTCTAGTCTCAATATTCCATTGATTTTACATGCCGCCAGACAAAACAGCTGTGTCCTCTCATGGCCTGTGAAATGGATGCTCTTTTTGCCTTGAGGTGGATCTGTGTTGTGTGTGTATTGCTTTACTTTATAAAGCAGGCGTTGAATTCTGAAAGGTGTAGGTAACAAAATATATTTTGAAGACTGTTTCAACAATTTTGTTCATATGTGACCCTGGAGCACAAAACCAGTCTTAAGTCGCTGGGGTATATTTGTAGCAATAGCTAAAAAAACATTGTATGGGTCAAAATTATCGATTATCGAAGTCAAGATCATGTTTTTTCAATTTTTTTATTAGTAATATGCATTGCTAAGAACTTCCTTTGGACAACTTTAAAGGCGATTTTCTCTGTATTTTCATTTTTTTTTGCACCCTCATAATCCAGATGTTCAAATAGTTGTATATCGGCCAAATATTGTCCTATCCTAACAAACCATACATCAATGGAAAGCTAATTTATTCAGCTTTCAGATGATGTATAAATCTGAATTTCGAGAAATTGACCCTTATGACTGGTTTTGTGGTCCAGGGTCACATATAAGTTTGAATTCTAAATAAAGATTTTATCTCATGTTGCAGCTAGTCTTCTTATTGTAAACTGAAATAAAAACATTACTGGGAAAAACAGAAACTGAATTAAAAATCATTTTCATGGCCACAAACTGTAAATGCAATAAAATATATATTTTTTTATGTATATATAATAGAACTTGAAGCCTTTAAAACCTGCCCACATTAAACATGCCACTATTGAGAACAATACCATAAGACTGTGCTGGGAAATTTATTCGAACACTTATGAAATTATACCAGTTAATGAATTAACTTTGACAGGCCTTCTAAAACTAAAAGAAAAATCTGAAAAAGCTAAACCTAGTAATAACAGATTGAAAACTTGTACCTAAGGGGACATGTTGATGGAAAAAAAATTATGAGATGGGAGCAAACATTTTTATTTTTATGTTTTGTGAACCATCGTTATTTTAGTATCACTGAGATGCTATATTTATTAATGTTTTGTGTTAGTTTTATTTTTTATGTTTTCCATTTTCAATTAAATTTTAGTTTGTTTTATTAATATATTGTGTTTTTGTTTATTAATATATTGTCAGTATTTCAATTATTTTTTTGCATTTTATTTTTAGATATGACTATATAGTTTACGTTTTTATTTCAGCTTAAGTTTGAGTTATTTTAGTACATCAAATTAAACTAAAACTTCTTTATTTTTATATGTATGTATGTGTATATAATTTATTATGTCATTTTATTTCAGTTAAAACAAAAAAAACTAATTTAAATATTTTTTATATAGATTTTGTTTTATTTTTATTAACTATAATAGCCCTGTTACATGCAAACACAAAAGCATGGAAATACAATGTTTTCCCCCTCTATCACTATGTTGTCTTATGGGCTCCATTAAAACGAATAAAAACTAAAGTAAATTTAAAAAATAGAAATAGAACAATTTTTTTTAAATGAATAGAAAAAAATTTAATTAAAAACATCTAAACTATAATGTCTTTCCTTACACCGTTACACATAGATTTTCCTGTATTGTGGTTATGCTGTGGATGTGACTGTACACGGTCCTGCTCCACTCGCCTGAACTCCTTTTCCATATTAGTTATTAATGCTTGACTTCTTAGCAGAGACTTTATTAGTCTGAACGTGCTGTCTTGGCTAAGAATGCGATATATCATCAGTGACAGAGCATTACATGGTTATCATATCACCGAGCCCCGATCTGAAAACAGGATCTAGGTCTTTTGCATCCTCAGGGAGCACTTCCTCGCAATTCGCCCCTGATCCGAGGGCAGGGGCCATGGCATGGAGACCACTGTAATGAGTCTCAACTCTCCTTCCTCAAGGGGACAGCACTTCACTTTATCCTTTCCACTTCTCCTTTCAGCCGGTCCTGCAGAGGCAAACTGAAAGAGGAGGAGGAGAAGAGATAATGGAGACTATTCAATGAAGGAGAGAAGTGGCCACCTTTTTAAATGGCTGTGTCAAATACCACGTTGTCTCTCTCTCTCTTCCTCAGGGGGGACTGCATGTGTCCAGAGAGAACTGTAGCTCTGCCGCATTATAAAAGCCTTGTGTGTGTGTGTGTGTGTGTGAGCAAGATGATTCTGTTTGTGGGTGCGTAAGGATTTGTATTGTTGTCACAGACATTTCTGTAACAATTTGTGCCTTGATTTGTTTCCAGTGCTGTAATGTTCTTTTTGCCTTGCTATTTTTATACCTGTGTCGAGAGGCTGAAGTCAGCTGGCTTTAGCCTCACTAAAACACTAATGAAGACTAGAGAGGATGGCTTAGTCTTTTTAATGGCAGGAAAAATGTCTTTAACCCACCTGCTATGGCTAGACCACTGTGTATCAATTACATTGATATCAAGACTGCATTGCAATTCAATTTGTCAAATGGAAGGATGAACTGATTAAGGCAGTTTCCACAAATGGAGTACAAATTAGAGTTTGAAACTCAAGTCTTTTTTCTTTTAAACAAATTGCCACTGAAAGGGAAGTGTTTAACCTTTGGAAAAAAGGTGTCTGGGTCATTTAAGATGATTAGACTAAATGTTATATGTGCTGTTTTATTTTACAGTTATATTATTATTTAATTCATTATTTAATTTTATTTTGCAGTCACACAACTACAGAAACTAATGCAGTTTATTTGTTAAGTAGTTAGTTTGCAGATTTAGCCACCACATATTGTTTTGTAGTTAGTATATTTAGTATATTTTTGATAAATAAAATAAGATTATATACACTGCTATTCAAAAGTTTGGGGCCAGTTATATATATATTTTTAATACTTTTATTCCGCAAAGATGCATTGAATTAAAATATTTTTTTTTTATTTATAATAAAAAATAATGTTAGCAAATCATCATATTAGAATGATTTCTGAAGGATCATGTGACAATGAAGACTCAAGTAATGATGCTGAAAATTCAGCTTTGTGTCACAAGAATACATTTCGTTTTAAAATATGCTGAGATAGAAAACAGTTATTTTAATTGCAATAATATTTCACAATGTTTCTCGATTTACTGTATTTTTGATCAAATAAATGCAGCCATGATGAGCAGAGACTTCTTTCAAAAAACTTACCAAACCTAAACTTTTGAATATAAACAGAGTGGAATGTCTTGACTTAGAAAATATTTTAAAGGGGTCCTATTATGCTCTTTTACAAAGTCTTGATTTTGTTTTGGGGGTGTACTAGAACATGCTCTCATCCTTGGTGGTTCGAAAAACGCATTATTTTTCACATCATTTACATTATTACAATACCTTTCTCCCCAGGCTGGCACAAATGGCTCGATTAGTTCCGGCTTTGATGAAGGTCCGCCTTCCGAAAAACAAAATGTGTTGTGATTAGTTAGCTTTCCCAGTGCGTTGTGATTGGTGAACAGCTTAGATGGTGTTTCAGTACTGTCACGCCCCTTGCTCCGTTTGCAACCACTGTTTCCGGACATCATCCGCTTTCGGAAGCCCAAACAAAGACGTTTGGGCACGGAGGGGAAAAAACAGCGTTTCAGGCGGTCGCGCACCGGACGAGAAGCGCAGCGTCCCGCCACATCTTTAAAATTCAAATACATTATTTTCTATGAGTGTAAGCACTCTGGCGGCGCCGTTCGGCGTCTGTCTGCGGCGCCCAGCTATGTCGTGTTGTACTTGTAAGAATTGTTGATCTAGACATGCCAAAAATTTGAGGCTACAGCACAGCAGCTCTTCTTCTTGGTTTTCTCTGACGCACTAACTCTGACTGCAGCAGCTCTTCTTCTTCGTCGTCTTGTCTGATGCACTCACTCAACCAAGCGTTCTAACCACAACCTCGCCCCTCCCATCCCCCAACCATTCGAATTTCTGTAGGTGGGAATTCTTTTTAATGATATTCCAATGAGCCGCTTTGTGATTTCACAAAGCCCGGAAACCAAACGCTGTAGTCCAAACGAGCCGTTTGCTGTAGTTCTTGAAAATGGATTTTTAAAAAACGAAATATCTCCCTTTGGAGTGGACTTTGAGATTTGTAACTTTCTAGATCTTTTTTATGCTCAGACATACACACTACAAACTGACTAAAATTAAAAAAGTGAAAAAGCATAATAGTACCCCTTTAATGTTGCTTACAAAAATTTTGAATAGCTTCAATGGAGAAAATGCTCTACTGGGTCATGGTACTAGCATGTGATTGCCTCTCTTTCTTCCCAACAGCAGTTCTGTTTGTTCTCATAAATTATGCTTCTGAGAGCTTAGGCTTTCAAGAAAACATCTACAGAAATGACTATTTTAAGGTCTGTTAAGCCAAAGAAAGTGTTTCTTTTATTCTATACTAGTCGGTTAAACTGACGTGCCAGACAATAATATGAACACTAAATATACATATACTGTACTAGTTATTTATGTACATTTATAAAAGTGTTCTTTTATTTTTGTTTGCAGAGACAAGTTTCTTGTTGGGGAATGCTCAAATCGTGGAGTGGCCTATAGTTTACAGTAATGACGGATTCTGCAAGCTGTCTGGTTACCACAGGGCAGAGGTCATGCAGAAAAGCAGTACCTGCAGGTGAGTGGCTCTCCACCTGTCTATTTTTACCCTGTCCTCATTCAGTAGTCAGGGACAGGCAGTGATGTGATTTAAATTTATATTCGCAACTTTTCTGGCTAAGGTATGCAGGATCCAAAAATGCATTAGTGTGCATCATAACTAAATTACGTGTTTTCACGGAATTACATTATTTTGGATCTGAAAACGAAACATCACAAACATTTCCAGAGGGATTATGCTCAGATAACAGAAGCTGAATCTATTAAACTGATGCAATGCAGAATATGAAGTAGAGGAAGGACAGAGTTTGATAATTTAGTATTATTTTCTCAGAAAAGCAGTACCTGCAGGTGAGTGGCTCTCCACCTGTCTATTTTTACCCTGTCCTCATTCAGTAGTCAGGGACAGGCAGTGATGTGATTTAAATTTATATTCGCAACTTTTCTGGCTAAGGTATGCAGGATCCAAAAATGCATTAGTGTGCATCATAACTAAATTACGTGTTTTCACGGAATTACATTATTTTGGATCTGAAAACGAAACATCACAAACATTTCCAGAGGGATTATGCTCAGATAACAGAAGCTGAATCTATTAAACTGATGCAATGCAGAATATGAAGTAGAGGAAGGACAGAGTTTGATAATTTAGTATTATTTTCTATCTTTCTCAAGTGAGAACTGACCGCTATACCTGCAAGTTTCACTTATCAGTCAAGTGAGGATGTTTCGCTAATGATTTGGTTAAGTGTTAAGGACAGAAGTGTCATTTTCTCACTCTGCTTGAGTTAGCAATGATGCTAAATCACACTTCTCACATCAGCCATAGTAGAATCTGCATGTGCTATTTAGCCACTCAGAAAGCGCATTTCTCCTGAGCCATCACTGAACACCTTGTTAGCGCTAAATGCGCTCAGTAAGGAGCCAGTCATCAGAGTAGAAATAGAAATACCAACTGCAGCGATTTGGCTCTACCTACATGCAGTGATATGGATCTGCCTACAGACTGTGATATGACTCCAGATTGACTCAGGATTCAAGGGGAGTTTTAGAGGTAGAATTGGCACAAGCCTTTGTCAGCTAAAGCAATAAGGGTGAGGATTTGATACTAAAAATCTCTGAGAAGCTTAGGGCCACAAAACTCAAATGCACCATAATTACCTCTGTATTTTTAGTTTTATGGAAGCTGAAGTGATAGTAAGATGCAAAATAAATAAAATCTTTAAAAGGAAACTGGGGGATTTAGCACAATGCTAAAGAGGTTTCAAAGTCACCCAGTCCTGATTGTAGTAGTTTGCTAAAATCGCTACATTACGAGACTCACGTGTAGAGCATTGTCCTCCGGTGTCCACTTAAGAAAGAAATGGACAATGGATGAGAAAGATAGAGAAAGGAAAAAGTTTGAGTGCTCAGTAACGTAATAAACTCCTTTGATTATAACATGATTTGAAAAGATGGAAATAAAAAGGAAAATGGTAACACTTTGGTATAGGAACCAGTTTGGCTCTTTGCTAGGACTTATAAAGCACATATTTTGCATGACCATATTCTACATCTCTAATCCTGCCTAATACCTAAACTTAACAACTACCTGACTAACTATTAATAATCAGCAAATTAGGACTTTAGAATTAAGGCAAAAGTTGCATAGTTAGTTAATAGTTAGTTAATAGTGAAAACTGGACCTTAAAATAGAGTGACCAGAAAAAATAAAAAATAATAATTTACCAAATTCATATTGTAATATTGTCATGAAATTGAGAAATGGGAAATATTAATATACCCATTATATATGCAATTTATTAATATCCAATGTATATGAATATACTGCATAAAAAGATCCACCACACTCACCCTACGTCTTACCTCTTCCTTGTGTCAATTCTAAAATCTGCAGCTTAGTCATTATGTATTGAAGATTTTTGTCTTTCATTTTTTTAATCTAATTTATATTTGATAAAATGTTAAAGAATTTTATGAATGTCTTGTTTGTTATCATTATTAAATTGTATTATCCAAAATCTGAAACCAATTTGGCATTTTTTGAATTTGATGCACGTTAGTCTGAAAATTTGATCCAAATTTTATAATCAGCAAAACATTTTAAAGCTAAACGAATAAAAAGCTGAATTAGAAAATGAACATGAATTTGAGATTTTTCTGTATTTTCTTCTTTTAATGACATTAGCACTCAAGCAGCATGAACTAAGGACTGTACAAAGGTGTTCACATGATCATTGTCACAAATCTACTTAACGAGTGATGCAGAATTATAAATATTTTGCATTAACTGTTTTCTCTAAAGTCTCTTGTATTTTTTCAGGCTAGAATTATAATCTGACTGCCAGATTTTCAATGTGGTCTTAGACTTTTGAATCCCAGTGTTGCTACCTTATTTGCAAACATTTACGAGAACTTCAGTCGCTAAAAACAAGAATATCTTGTCTTTTGCTGCTCTCCTAAACTGTTTCAAATTTAATGTTTCCTTCCTTTTACATAACCTTAAGGGCAGAGCATGTCGGAACTGTGGTTCAGTGTCTACTGTTTGTCCAGCCTCTGCATGTTAAATAGAGCGGCTGCAGTAACTGACAGCCCGTGTCATCAGCCACTCCCCCTTGTGCACACTCTGTGAATTAACTGACAGTGAAAGACGAGGTAGAGTTTGCTGGGCGGATGTGTGTGCCACACAGGTGTGCACTCTCCTCTAACTCTCTTTTTCTGCTCTCTTTGTCTTGCTCATTTTCATCACCTGTTTCTCACTTTCACACCCACTTCTCTCACTCTCACAACCTTTTTCGACTTTTCATCCTTTGTCTCTCTGTCCCCCCGGCAGTTTCATGTATGGCGAGCTGACAGACAAGAAGACAATTGACAAAGTCAGACAGACCTTTGATAACTATGAGTCCAATTGCTTTGAAGTGCTGCTCTATAAGAAGAACAGTGAGTATTCCCAGTTACGATTGTTTAGCTGTGCCTGCTGCATAGCAGAAAAGTGAAAGTACAGAGATGAAATTGTGTCCATGTTGGAAGCTGAATTCCTGAAATGAATGAAAGTGATTTAAGAAAATCGCTTCATTTTCCTGTTTGATATACAGTTGAGGTCAAATGTTTACATCCCCCTTTCAGAATCTGCAAAATGTTAATTATTTTACCAAAATAAGAGGGGTCATATAAAATGCATGTTATTGTTTATGTAGTACTGACCTGAATAAGATATTTCACATAAAAGATGTTTACATATAGTCCACAAGAGAAAATAATAGTTGAATTCATAAAAATCAAAACGTTCAAAAGTTGATTCTTAATACTGTGTTCTTACCTGAATGATCTACAGCTGTGTTTTTTTGTTTAGTGATAGTTGTTCATGAGTCCCTTGTTTGTCCTGACCAGTTAAACTGCCTGCTGTTCTTCAGAAAAATCCTTCAGATCCCACAAATTCTTTTTTTTCCCAGCATTTTTGTGTATTGGAACCTTTTCTAACAATGACTGTATGATTTTGAGATCCATCTTTTCACACTGAGGACAACTGAGGGACTCGTATGCAACTATTACAGAAGGTTCAAAACGCTCACTGATGCTCCAGAAGGAAAAACGATGCATTAAGAGCATTTTGCATTTTGAACAGAATGGAGATGTGTACATTTTTCTTATTTTGCCTAAATATAATTTTTTTTTCATTTAGTACTACAAAATAAGTTAAAATGTACCCTGATCTTCAAATTCAAAAAGTTTTTCACCAGCTAAAAATGGTTTTAAGTCAGTTATTTCTATCTTTTGATGTAGTGTGTCAGTATAGGAAATATCAGTTTACATTTGCAAACATTCACTTTGCCATTAATTGTAATAATCTAGTGAGATTTTTGTTTGCACAAGGATTTTGCCGTTAATTGTAATAATCTAGTGAGATTTTTGTTTGCACAAGGAGTCTGACAACAGCCAGTGCTCCACACAGAGATCTGATCTCATCATTATCCAGTCTGTCTAGAATAACATGAAGAAACAGAACAAACTGAGATAGACTCAATCCAGAAGAACTGTGCCAACGTCTCCAAGATGCTTCAAGAAACCTACCTGCAAATCTACAGTACTGTTAAATGTTTTCGGCACTTGTGTAAAAATACGATGCTGTCAAAAATAATGTCATAAATAGATTTTCTTTATCCATTAACTCCTATTATCTAAATGAAATCAACATTTGGTATGACCATCCATTGTGTTTAAACTTTTGCTCTAGGTGCCCTTGCGCATAATTTCTCAGGTAGCTTTGCAGGTAGGTCTCTTGAAGCATCTTGGAGACGTTAGCACAGTTTTTCTGGATTTAGTCTGTCTCAGTTTGTTCTGTTCCTTGTGCAAACAAAAATCTCACTAGATTATTACAATTAATTGCAAAATGAATGTTTGGAATGTAATCTGATATTTCCTACTGACACACTACAGCAAAGATAGAAATAACTGACTTAAAACCATTTTTAGCTGGTAATCAATATATATAAAACTGATAAAAAAAATATAGACCCCTTTTTATTGATATTCAGATAATATAGGCTTATTTTGAACGTTCTTCTTTTAAATACAGGCACTGTATCAAGCAGCACATGCTCATTGAAAAGTGTGTCTGGATTTTACATAAAAAAATTCACAAATCCACTTCATTTGCAAACACAGCGTGAACGTCAATACAGCCAGCAGAAAGTGTCCGGTTTTATGCCTCAGTTTTCAGCTCCTGTCCCAGATCGCAAATGAAAAAAATCTTGATGATTGGCAAGGCCAAAGCTACGGGGAGGCAAAAGAGCCACTATGTGTCTTACTTGAAATAGGTTTGGGCATTTAAGTCATTTAGTCTTCTCAGGTTGGTTGTTACATTGTGTTATATTATATATTATTGCTATCAGGGGCCGTTTCTAGCCAATTTGACGCCCTAGGCGAAATCCCTATTGCCCCTCCCCAAATTATATATATACAGTGGGTACGGAAAGTATTCAGACCCCCTTAAATTTTTCACTCTTTGTGATATTGCAGCCATTTGCTAAAATCATTTCAGTTATTTTTTTTCCTCATTAATGTACACACAGCACCCCATATTGACAGAAAAACACAGAATTGTTGACATTTTTGCAGATTTATTAAAAAAGAAAAACTGAAATATCACATGGTCCTAAGTATTCAGACCCTTTGCTCTTTAAATAACGTGACGCTCTGCCCTCTATGACGCTGCTCCCATTAAGCTCTGTTGGAAGTGAATGAACTGATTCAGCATTTCGACACTTAATAAAGGATGTATTGATCTCGTGAATTAGCGAATTTTACTATACAAATATTTTTAATTGGATGTTAAAGTTTATATGTGAATATTACATGACACGCTGATCCTTTAACAATGCATTGGCGCAAAAAACGCACACCTTTTGGACAAATCTGCCACAAATATTTGGACAAATGTGCCACAAATACTGCCTAAACAAAATATTGTATATTCATATATACTGATTTTGTGCACTTTATTTACTGTACCAATATTTTAAATTGGCCTTTGAACTTAGCTTTATTGCATGGCAAAAAAAGTGTTACCTTGCCAAAGCACTGGCAGAGCCCTCTGATCTAATGGCGTTGTTGAGCGCTCCAAATGCAAACTTTGCATGCAACAATCAGGCAGCAATTGACAGCACTCTGATCTAGTGGCATACAGGCATCGTCAGATTGACAGTACTCTAGCCCAATAATGTTGGGGGATCCAGTGGGGGCGGCAGTCATATTTCAGGGTGACTGTGCCACTCTTTATCACAACCCTGCTAAAAGTGCCAGTATGTGCACTCATTGGCGCCCCTTCAGCTGGTGGCGCCCTAGGCGACCGCCTAGCTTGCCTATGCCTAGAAACGGCCCTGATTGCTATTTATATGATCTTTTAGCTTGGTTGCCCTGTGGTTCACTTTCTGTTTTCTTCACAGATTTTTGACATAAAGTTTGGGTGCACACTGTATGATTTTGGCCTAAATCCTAAAAGATTCCTCTGATCCTATGCTGAAATCTGGACTCTTTGATCGCTAACTTGACATGTTCAGTGACAACCGATTAATGACCATTGCAATCAACTTTTAAGTACCAGTAGGAGCACAGAACCTGATGAGCGATAACAACTAACCACCACTTGCTCCACACATATCGTCTTCATTTATTTCTATTTTCTTTTCAATACAAGCCATTATCAAAATGAACACTGAAGATTGTTTTTTCTGCATGTAAATTTAGCTCACCATCACCAAACACATTACAGATTGATGATGGAAAATTCCAGACAGATCTTCTTATGTATGTCTTGACTGTTTATACAGTGTGACGTTAATGACAACTAAGATCCCACAGTGTGACAATACGCTGGAACGAGTTAAAAATAGTTATTTTAGAGAGTCTGAAAAACCTGTGTTCTGTTCCATTCAGTTGCACTCGGTTTAGCTGTCGAGGCGTGTCTGTGTGTGTGCACGCATTCTTCTTATTCCCTTATTCTCCTGATCCGGATTCTTTTAACAGTCACGTAATTTATGATCATGACCGATCTTCGGCTACTCATGCCCATCCCAAAAAACTTACCTTCTTTGCTGAGTTATTTGATCATTTACACCTCAAGGCATCTTGCATTTTGGACACAATTGCATCCTGTCCGCTTTTTAATTTTTCTAATGCAGCTACTATAAAGATAAATCTCCTCATGTAGCCTCTGTAAGATAAAGCTGTCCTGTTAAGCTCAGATGTAATGCCCCATTAGGCACACGGGTTACACCGTATATTTCTCATACGGGTGAACCGAGAACCTTGGTCTCAATGATCTTCCTGTCTCCCTCTTTTTTCTCAATTCCTGTCTTTCTCCTGCAATCTTTATTCGCCACCATAATCTCATTATCAATTATTCGACACCTTCCCTTCATTTAACCCCTCTGTCACTTTCACTTTCCCTCACCATTCTCATCCATGTCTTATCCTCCTGGTCATGACTTCTTTTATACCCTCGATTCTCTTCTTTTCACGTACCACTTTTCATACTTTACTTTCCTTTCATCCCGCCCTCTCTCCTCTCTCGTTGTGTTCATCCGGTGCTGTCAGGAACCCCTGTGTGGCTCTACATGCAGGTGGCCCCCATCAGGAATGAGAACGATAAGGTGGTCCTGTTCCTCTGCACTTTTAAAGACATCACTGTCTTCAAGCAGCCCATTGAAGATGAGACCACCAGAGGTAAGAACTCTTAATCTTATCTTGAGTGTTGCATTTTTCAGCCTTGTGGTAAAAAATTTAATTAACACACATAAACACAAACTTGAATTGACAGTGCATTATTTTATGTGAATATAGCTCATGTGAATAAATCCAACCAGATTTATTCATTAACAGAATTACTTTATACTTTATTAAATATTATTTAAATTTTTTTAAGGTGTACACCTAACAAAAATGAGTGAGGTTTACATTTAAAAGTCATAAATATCTTACAATTTCAAGAAAATCTATCTTATTTTAAGGATGTTTAACTTGAGATATTTTTACTGAAGAACCACACAAAAATACTGAATTAAGGTCAGTTGGATTTTAAGCAGGGATGTTTGTGTGTTGCAGCCTGCTTGGCCCAATAGCACATGGTAGTATAATGAGAGCGACAAGCTGTCACTTTATGTTGGAGAGTGCTGCTTGTGAGCATCACTGCAGTCAGCCATGGAGGTTACTTGTATAGGCTATATGTGTATTTATGATTGATGGGCATTGTCAGATCCTACTTTTCCCACCATTTACTCTCACTTTCTGTTTTTCTCTCTCTCTCTCTTGATCTCATATAAACCAGTGGATATTTTCCTTGTCAGCGTGTGCCACTGCTAAACTGAAGCACTTGTCCTTTGACAGTGATCCTAGCCCACACAGGAGCTCTTTAAAGACACACACACACA
This sequence comes from Sinocyclocheilus grahami, assembly GCF_001515645.1. NCBI lineage: Eukaryota > Metazoa > Chordata > Actinopteri > Cypriniformes > Cyprinidae > Sinocyclocheilus > Sinocyclocheilus grahami. The sequence goes on along the minus strand of NW_015505290.1, from coordinate 1,022,623 downwards.
CACACACACACACACACATATATATATATTTGGAATTTCCCCTCAGAGACTTGATGGCAGCTGCTGTCACTTTGTGGCAGGGCACCTGTGCCCAACTGAATCAGATCCTACTTTTCCCACCATTTACTCTCACTTTCTGTTTTTCTCTCTCTCTCTCTTGATCTCATATAAACCAGTGGCTATTTTCCTTGTCAGCGTGTGCCACTGCTAAACTGAAGCACTTGTCCTTTGACAGTGATCCTAGCCCACACAGGAGCTCTTTAAAGACACACACACACACACACACACACATATATATATATTTGGAATTTCCCCTCAGAGACTTGATGGCAGCTGCTGTCACTTTGTGGCAGGGCACCTGTGCCCAACTGAGACTCTTGTCAGTGGGTGTGTACAGAGCGACAGGAAGTGAGTTCAGCGAGTATCACTCTCTAGCAGATAAACAGCCTATCAGATGGAAAGACTATCCAATGAACAAGCAGTTTTGAAATTAAACCATTCTGTATTTAGTGACAGCTGTGGTAGCAAATGCTATTAAAAATAAAGGTTTCAAAAGGTGGATTTTTACAGCAGTTCCATAGAAGAACCATTTTGGGTTCCCCAAAGAGCTTTTCAGAGAATTGTTTGGCAACACTTTATTTTAGTGTCCTTGTTACATGTACTTAATATTATAATAACAATAAATTATGCATAATTACATGCAAGTAACCCTAAGCCAAACCCTAATCCTAACCCTAACCATATACAAGTACATGTAGTTGATTAATATTACTCAGTACTTAAATGTATAATTACACTGAAACAAGGACACCTTAAAATAAAGTGTAACCAATAGTTCTTAAAAAAGTTTTGATAATCATTTTGATAATCCAAAGAACCTTTTCCCACTGTAAAGAACATTTTGTGGAAAGGTACCACACTCTTAAAATAAAATAATAGGTGCTTTATTGGAATCAATAGTTCCATGAAGAACCTTTAACATCCATGGAACCTTTTCAGTTCACAAAAGGTTCTTTAGAGTGGAAAAAGCTTCTGTAGATTTGTAAAATGTTCTTCACACTAAAATGGTTGTTTTAAGAAATGTTAACTGAAAGGTTGTTGGGGTAACAAAAAGGGTTCTTCTATGGCATCACTGTGAAAACACCTTTTTAGAACCTTAATTTTTAGAAGTGCATGGATGTAAAAGGTTCTTCAAGGAACCATTGATGCCAATAAAGAACTTGAAGTCTAACTTTAGTGCTTGAATAGTAATCTCCCTGCTTTGGCAGTTACAGACACATGGTATTTATGAAAATGTCAATGAAAACACCACAATTTCAGTAACTAATTACTGCCTATCTTCTCCCTGTTGAATAATCAAAACTCTACTGGCTGTACTTATCCATATAGCTTTTATTAAATATTTATGAATATAGAAAATTATGCATCACAGGTGACTGTGCTCACATTCCTTTGACATAGATGAGCATTACGAGCCTTAGTAATGCCGTGTCGAGAATATAAGCTACTCATCACCACACACTGAACCACAAACTTTATTAAGCATCTATCAGGCATTCAAATCACCTACAGTGATTACTTTGTAAATGAAGGACTATTTGCCTTATCAAAATGTTAATCTATGCCACTTCTGACCCTTGATGTACTAATAAATATTAACAGCACAATCAGATTATTCATAGCCTGGCACGTCGCTTGAGCTTGTTGTTAGGTAAATATGAGATCTGTTGTTCTAAAGGGGCATTTGTTAAACGTCACACGCCAGATGTGTATTCAGTATTGCTTCATGAATAGCTCATGTGCATTTACCGATGTGAGAGTGCAGAATCAGGTATGGAAAGCCTGCATTGAGATCTTTGAACTTCGACATCAGCTGTATTGGCAATAAATTAGAAGAGGTACTTTATAAGGTTCCTCCAGTAGTGGAAGTATATTTAAATCATGATGTGATTGATGAACTTACTGGAATGACAGTGATGGGCTATACAGCATCTGCTACTTGATTTAAGAGCTTGTAATGGGGCTGTTCCCTTTAGGGTTGAAGAGTCAGTATCATGTAAGCATATTACAATTATTTCTGAAGGATCATGTGGCACTGAAGTATGTGGAAGATGTGACTGAAGTAATGGCTGCTGAAAATTCAGCTTTTTCATCACATGAATAAATTGCATTTTAAAATATATATAATTTATTTTAAATTGTAATAATGTTTCACAATATTACTGTTTTTGATTAAAACAGTTTGATTGGACTGTTGCTTTTATCCCAGGCTTTGGCTTCTACTATTGTTTTTAAGGTAAAGCATTACATGCATTGTGCGTAGCTAGTGAAGCGTTTTAGTGTTATTTGCATCACAGGTATTTTGTAATTAGTTGTATAATCGAGATCTTCCCTAGAGCTTCATTCCATGTGACTGCTGCCCCTGGGGAGATGGTAGAGCTAAAAGCAAGAGTACAGTGTGTATGTGTGTGTGTGCTTCCATGTATGTGTGTGTGTGCTTCCACGTATGTCCATGTATGTTTCCACGTATGCTGTCTCAAAATCCCACTGGAACAGTGTTCCTGTCGGTAATGCCCTGCTCTGCACTGGTGGTCCAATGAAATATGCAAAGCATCTGCATAGAAATAATAAAGCACCGTTAGGCGTCAGTGCTCCCAATGCACACAGGGTTACTTTGTGTTTACTGTGCATTCATCCCCAGCATTTAAAGGATCTGTGCATACATTTAAAACACAGGTGAGGGCGTGTTCTTTCTCTGAGGACCTCTGGCCTATCAGCGTGATCTCATTGATGGTGGCTTACCCAGAGGGGCACAAACTTCAAATCATAGCAAATAGGGAAGAAAAATGAGGAATGAATATGGGCTCCATGGCAACAGTGAAACCCTTTGAGATCCTTCCAGATCTTTCTGTACGCATCAGATAGTTACCTGGAGAGGATTTTCAGCTCATCAAGCGTATACTTTAGGACCTCGGCATTGACACCTGCATAAATTGAGAGCTAGCCAGTAGAAGTTCAAAGGAATGTAGTTAGCAGCCCTCATAAAGGAAGAATCTGTGGTTATGTATAGACATATACTGGATTCAGAGCTGTAGATAGAAAAAATATCAGGAGTATCATTTTAATAATTTAATGTTACTTTTTGGTCATGTAAATATCAGCACCTGCACCAAATTACAGGCAAATAGGGAAGAAAAATGAGGAATGAATATGGGCTCCATGGCAACAGTGAAACCCTTTGAGATCCTTCCAGATCTTTCTGTACGCATCAGATAGTTACCTGGAGAGGATTTTCAGCTCATCAAGCGTATACTTTAGGACCTCGGCATTGACACCTGCATAAATTGAGAGCTAGTCAGTAGAAGTTCAAAGGAATGTAGTTAGCAGCCCTCATAAAGGAAGAATCTGTGGTTATGTATAGACTGGATTCAGAGCTGTAGATAGAAAAAATATCAGGAGTATCATTTTAATAATTTAATGTTACTTTTTGGTCATGTAAATATCAGCACCTGCACCAAATTACAGATTTTTAAAAATATTTTGTCTAATGTTTCAGTAAACTATTTAAAAAAAATTAGATTATACAGACTATTTATTCATATGTTAAGCTTTACAGGGTTAAAGAATGTGGCTGGAGCACAGTAGTGGAGCAATACTGTACTATCCCAATAGAAAGTGTGCAATTTCACAGTAGTCTGCTGCATTCTCCACGGTCAGGCACTCAGATCCAACCCCGAAGAAAATTTCATTCAAAATTTGTTTGTTCATCTGTATCATTACCTGATTTGCTTAATTCCTTTAGTGCATTGGGCGGCAAAACGATGCAAATGGCATGCGCAAATAAACACTTCTATCAATGGGTGTGATTCTTAGTGAAATCTCCCCTTAGTCTGTTTCCTTCACTGCTGCAGTGTGTTGCAGTCTTGCAGACCTAGTTTGCCACTCTTCTGCCAGATGTGGTGCATTTGGGCAAACATATGCTCCATTGTAGCTTAGGTCTGATAGGGTTCTATGAGGCTGCAATGGCCAAACCAAGATTTCTCGGAGGCTTTGCCTTATGGCTGCTCGACAAGGCTACCTAGCATCGTTTTGCCCTGTAGAAGGACTATATCTGGAAGATATTAGGGGTCCAGTGCAGCGTTGTGACTCTTTGCCCTAAGACAGCCAGATGGCCTTAACCATCCATTGTTTTTCTCCTTTTCCTCCTTCTGTCTGTGACATAGTTACTTTTTGTCAGATTTCGTATCTCTTTTACTCTCTGCGTTTTCAATATTTGTACTAATCATGTTGTTTTATTGCAGATTAACAATAGTACCAGTATATATGTTAGCTAAAAACCTTATAGGAATATAATGTAAGCTTAATTGACACTTCTGTCATAACTTTGGTTTAAAAAAAGTAAGAAGAAATAGCTTACTAAACCTTTTTGTGTAAATTTATAGCAAATTTTACAACTTTGTCTCTGACAGCGTAACACTACAATATCCAATGTGCTCCAGTACTGTATTGTTGTGTTTGAACATTCATGAGATGTGACTTAAATGGGAGAGCCGCAATGTTATTAATGTTTTACTTCTTTTCCCACCCTGTAAGCTTTTAAAAACATAGAAATTGCATTCACATTGGCACGTGCACATTGTACAATCACTTGGTGAAGATCTTACTTTGTAGGACTCAACTGACCCAACTGACTTTAGGGTTATTGAGATCAAAAGGAAATTCTCCCTTCTGTCTTTATTAATGAGATAGCAATGACTTCAAACGAGGCTCCCTGTTGGACGCAACATCTTCCTTCATGTCTCCACCATGTCATAATGCTTTAATTTTAAAGTCCATAAAGAAACATTATGCCTTTGCGAAGAGCCCCCAAGGGCTCATAATGGTTTCTGTTTTTACAAAGGAAGGAAGAAGTAGGCTGGGACATGATGATGGCACAGACTTTATATATGGGACATGGGTACACAAAAATATGTGAGCTTTTTGGAAGGAAGGGATGGGGAAGAACAGTTTTCACTGGTGTCAGCATTTGCAGGAGCCTCGGTGGAAATCAGCGTGGGCCATTGCTGGCATCACAGGAGCATGATGCCAGCAGCGCTACTAGTTGTGTGGAAAAGTGTGTTTGTGAGTAAAGTAAACAGGAAGAAATGTAGAGAGGAGGCAAAGAAGTGTTTCCTGTTGTTAATACACCATTTTGTTGCTCTATGTGGCAGGATGGACCAAGTTTGCCAGGCTGACCAGGGCTTTAACCAATAGCCGGAGTACACTTCAGCAGCTCACACCTATGAACAAGACTGAGGTCAGCCACAAGCATTCACGACTGGCAGAGGTGAGCGTCACACACACTTTTGTTTTTCTATGGTCAGGACTTTCCATTGACTTCTGTTGTTTTTATGATAATGATAGCTAATGATGTTTTCTTTCTTTTTACCATACTCTTGACCGTCATATAAGCCTTTTTGCTTTTTCACTAAAACTATATTCAGCTTTTTTCCCTTGCAAGGACCTTTGGCTGGTCAGGTTTTGTAGCTGATCTTCATTTACTGTCTTTTTGGAGTCATTTGGACCTCACTGTGAAGGCAAAACCTGACCCACACACATATATATGCACATACTAAAAGGTCAACTGCCTTTGTCTTCAGTCCCACATGGCAGAAATAAAGTCTGACTTCATTTCCAGACAAATAATAGTTGACTCAGCTGTCCAATGACTGCTGACATAGGCTTTATGTCTCTAAAACTTTTCACTGTATTATATCTTCTGGTGCCCTTTCATTAGGTATATATACCTTACAGTGCATAATTTTGACAGGGCAAAAGACCAGCTTAGACCAGGATGATTCTTCGTGGTGGTCTTGTTGCACTGCAACTGCAATCATTTTCATAATCAGTATTTTGTCTTAAAACAGTTAAAGTATCCTTAAGAACTTTACTGTATTTTGTTAGATAAGATATTTTTAGAGAATACCAAGAACTATAAAGATTAATAATAATTGTTCACACCACTGTATTTAAGCAAATGCTGTATGTTTGTCGTCTACCGCTTTAAATGCTTGATCTCTTTAAAGTCAAACATAAAGGGGGAATTCTGATTGGATGTGAGAGTTTTTAATCATTCATTAGCTGGAAAAATCATTCTGAAAGTGCTTCCAGCTATATTGTTGTGTCATTAATTATTATAGTTGTGGTTCAGACGCGACTGTTCTCATAGAATCATTTAAACTTTATAGTTTATAGTATCATTATTGTATTTGATGAGAACAGGCTTTTATGCTTAAATCAGCAAAAAGTGTGGAAATAAATGTAACTTGTTTAATGGATGTTTGCATATATTTACTGGAAAACAAGACAAAAACACTGAGGAAAAAAGCCATTGTTTTACTTACAGTTTTGGTAGGCCAGCATAGATATTCATCAGCAAAACTGGTTGATGAAGTTAGCTCTTAAGAAACCTTGTAGTGACATCAGAACATCAGAATCCTTTGATGTATCTTATTTTTTTTTGAATCTCTGTCAATTTTTTAATTAACTTTATTTTCTGTCTTTCCAAGGCTCTTCAGCTGGGCTCTGACATCCTCCCTCAATATAAGCAAGAGGCTCCTAAAACTCCACCTCACATTATATTGCACTACTGCACCTTTAAGACCACTTGGGACTGGGTCATCCTCATTCTCACCTTCTACACAGCCATTATGGTGCCCTACAATGTGTCCTTTAAGACCAAACAGAACAACCTAGTGTGGTTGGTACTGGACAGCGTGGTGGATGTCATCTTCCTTGTGGATATTGTGTTGAACTTTCATACAACTTTTGTGGGACCTGGAGGAGAGGTCATATCTGACCCAAAGCTCATACGCATGAACTACTTGAAGACCTGGTTTGTCATAGACCTGCTGTCTTGCTTGCCCTATGACATCATTAATGCCTTTGAAAACGTGGATGAGGTAAGCACAACGTTGAAGACAGACATTTATTCGAGCAATATCAATGTAGCTACAGTATATATATATATATATATATATATACATACACACTACTGTTTGAAAGTTTGGGGTCAGTACTTTTATTCAGCAAGAACACATTAAACTGATCAAAAGTGACAGTAAGGACATTTATAATGTTACAAAAGATTTCTGCTTCAAATACATGCTGTTCTTTTGAACTTTCTAGTCATCAAAAATTTGAGAACAGGCTTTTATGCTTAAATCAGCAAAAAGTGTGGAAATAAATGTAACTTGTTTAATGGATGTTTGCATATATTTACTGGAAAACAAGACAAAAACACTGAGGAAAAAAGCCATTGTTTTACTTACAGTTTTGGTAGGCCAGCATAGATATTCATCAGCAAAACTGGTTGATGAAGTTAGCTCTTAAGAAACCTTGTAGTGACATCAGAACATCAGAATCCTTTGATGTATCTTATTTTTTTTTGAATCTCTGTCAATTTTTTAATTAACTTTATTTTCTGTCTTTCCAAGGCTCTTCAGCTGGGCTCTGACATCCTCCCTCAATATAAGCAAGAGGCTCCTAAAACTCCACCTCACATTATATTGCACTACTGCACCTTTAAGACCACTTGGGACTGGGTCATCCTCATTCTCACCTTCTACACAGCCATTATGGTGCCCTACAATGTGTCCTTTAAGACCAAACAGAACAACCTAGTGTGGTTGGTACTGGACAGCGTGGTGGATGTCATCTTCCTTGTGGATATTGTGTTGAACTTTCATACAACTTTTGTGGGACCTGGAGGAGAGGTCATATCTGACCCAAAGCTCATACGCATGAACTACTTGAAAACCTGGTTTGTCATAGACCTGCTGTCTTGCTTGCCCTATGACATCATTAATGCCTTTGAAAACGTGGATGAGGTAAGCACAACGTTGAAGACAGACATTTATTCAAGCAAATGTAATGTAGCTACAGTATATATATATATATATACATACATATACATACACACTACTGTTTGAAAGTTTGGGGTCAGTACTTTTATTCAGCAAGAACACATTAAACTGATCAAAAGTGACAGTAAGGACATTTATAATGTTACAAAAGATTTCTGCTTCAAATACATGCTGTTCTTTTGAACTTTCTAGTCATCAAAAATTTGTGAAAAAATGTATCACTATTTACACAAAAAGATAAAGCAGCACACCTGTTTTCAACATTGATAATAATAAAAATAATAGTAATAAATGTTTGTTGATCTGCAAATCAGCATATTAGAATGATTTCTGAAGGATCATTGTGACACTGAAGACTGGAGCAATGACTGCTGATAATCAGCTTTACCATCACAGGAATAAATTGCATTTGAAAATATATTAAAACAGAAAACAGTTATTTTTAATTTGAATAATGTTTCACAATATTACTCTACTGTATTTTTGATCAAATAAATGCAGCCTTGGTGAGCATAAGAGACTTCTTTCAAAAACTTTCAAAAGATCTTACAGACCCCAAACTTTTGAATGGTCGATGGGAAAAAAAACAATCAGCTCGAGCCTGGTTCCTGAGTGAATGACTCTTTTCAGCCAGTCCTTTTTAGTGAATCACAAATATGTATGGATCAGTTGGGACAGTTTTTTAATTAATCTGACTTACTTGATTCTCTCAGTGGTATTTTATGAACAAATAAGGGAATTAATGAAATTTGTTACCACAATTTTTTGGTTTTGTTGTTCTACATGTACTCCTGAAACAATCCCAAATATTATTTTTTCTCAAATATTTCTTCCTCAAAATTAAAAGAATCATTAATGGAACAGTTAAGGAATCAGAATCTTTAAGAGGAATCCGAATCGTTACCAGAATGGTTAAATTCCTTAAGATTTCCATCCCTAGCCATAGTTTATATCCTCTGATAAACAATGACTTGAATCATGATGAATGATGTGATCATCTCGGTTTATCAGTATAGATTTGCTTTTATTTGTTGGACTCTGCTGTCATAATGATTTAACTAAATACGCTCATACCTTAAATGATGATTTAACTGCAGAAGACCTTGAAACAGTTTACTCTGTGCATTGTCTTTCATTCAAATTACTGCCAAACAAAAATCTTTTTGTTTACAGTTTATTTGATCAGATATAACATATCTGATTGTTCTCCGATGACCAATTATAGGCAAAAGCACAGATCAATAAACCTTCATCTTCTTAGATTTTATTACTTTTGGTGTTATGTTTATGGAGTATTCCAATCAAATTTTCTGTACTCAGCTCTTGCATTATAATTGATCCTCCTCCATGTTACTAAAGTTGGTGATTATTCATCTGCGCATCTTGTTTGCGGTAATTACTGTTTGCACAGGACTTCTCCAGCATACATTTCCATCTGAGAAGAAAGGAATGCAGCTTGTGTTCCTCTCTTTGACTTGCACGAGTGGTGTTGCATGCACGTTTTTGTGCACGTCAGGAATGCTTTATTTTTCTCGATAGAAAGGAGTGGGATTGAGTGGACCCCACTTCCTTCCAACATTTCTTGAGGCTGAAACTCTGACGTGAAAACTATATCCATTATTGCCATCTCTTTCCATATCAGTGGCTGCTCACGGTACTGGACATTAGCCTAAATGGTCTCAGCCCAGCCAGACAGTTCAATGATAAGTGGGCTGCGTGATTTCTGGAGTCTGTGTAGATGTGTGTTGAAGGAGAGGCAAGGACGAACTGAGATGGTTGTGTGATATCAGTTGTGCGTGAGTCTTTTCAATGTTTAGAGCTGCTGTGGTATATATCCGCCACAGGAGGCAGTATTTGCCAAATGAGAAGGTTTCTGAGGCTCAAAGATTAATATAAACATAAAAGAAGATATATTGAGAAGTCACCAAAATGGTTTGATTACCAACATTTTTAAAAATATCTTCTTTTCTGTTCCACATAATAAAGTCAGGTTTAGAAAGGCATGAGTGATTAATTGAATGATTTTTCATTAAATTTTTATTTTGTGATGAACTGTCCATTTAAGTATTCTTGAAGTAAATTTCAGTATGCTAGTGTTCCTAGATAAACTTTTGTTTTGAATGAAAAGCACTTCCAGTGCTCTTTTTGTACTTCTGTGTACTTTGAGTTCTTCTGGAAGATTTTTATCTGTCTGGAGGATCTAATAGAGAGCTGAGATGGAAGTGATCATCCGAAAGACTTTAAATGGGCACAGGCGTCCTAATGGCTGTAGGTTAAATTGGGCGACTATGGACATTCAGAATAAAATATGATTCTGCTTTAAGCTTCTTTACATTATTAATCTCCATATGCATGGTATGATATATTTATCCAATAAAATAACTCTTCGGATTCCTACTGGTGCCGTAAGTTCACGGTTGCCCAGGCAACAGGCATCCTTTCCCATTGTGGTGATGTTGTTGGAATGCATTAGTCTCTGCATCACTGGAACACAATGAAGTCCCAAATCTGCAGTGTGCCCAGATCTCAATAAAGTGTTCCTGTGGCATGTGGGACCATGTGTCACTGCTGTATCACTCCTGCTGGGGTTGAAATCTGCATGTTCAGGCTGAGTTCAGCTAAGGTTATGTCTCAAATAGATGGTCTGTAGCTGAAAAAGGAAAGCAGTAATGTTTGTTTGTGCAGCTGCTTCATTTCTTAATACTTAGTGATAATTATGTGATTAAACACAACCTATGTTGTATTTTTAGTTAGATGACACACACACACATATATATATTCAGTTTTACCATCACAGGATTAAATTACATTTAAAAATAGAAATAGACAGTTGTTTTAATAGAAATGTACTCAGGCTGGCAAACATTTTGAGCTTACTTAGTGATAATTATGTGATTAAACACAACCTATGTTGTATTTTTAGTTAGATGACACACACACATATATATATTCAGTTTTACCATCACAGGATTAAATTACATTTAAAAATAGAAATAGACAGTTGTTTTAATAGAAATGTACTCAGGCTGGCAAACATTTTGAGCTTAAAAAAAAAATATATGTATTGTAGCCATACATCAGGAACTAATCAGTCACATAATATTTATTAGAAAACACATTTAAACAGAGTCTAAAGTATTTCCAAACTGACATCATGAGACACTTTTTATTAATCACAAAGTGTTTTTATATCTAACTTCTAATTTTTTAGAAAACCATCTATGATCTTGTGCTTTAAAAAAAAAAAGCAAAAAACAGAAACTGATAAGCTGAGGTGACCCATAATATAATATCAAGATTTTTTTTTTCATTTTCATAGAGCAATATAGCAATTCAAACCCAACACAGCGAAAAATGAAATTATATGTCACTTTTCACTTGGAACCAGGGAACGAGAGAGTTGCTCAACACCAACAGTCTTTAATGAAACAACACGGAATAACATTCAGGAACTCAGGAAGACATTTACAATACCGGACGCCGAACTAAGGACAGGGAACACTGTATATACACATGACATGACGAGGGGATGACAAGACACACCTGGGATCAATAGAACTAAATGGGGAACACCTGGAACAAATGAAAGCTGGTGATTTTCGGGAGGGACTGGATGATGATCGCTCTGATCCTTTTCTACTTCGAGACTTACTCTATTTAAGTAAAGGACAAGATTAACCAACTCGATCAGGGGAAAACTGTACATGGGAAGATCGCAGCCGATTACGTCATCATCAACACCTGGAACAAATGAAAGCTGGTGATTTTCGGGAGGGACTGGATGATGATCGCTCTGAACCTTTTCTACTTCGAGACTTACTCTATTTAAGTAAAGGACAAGATTAACCAACTCGATCAGGGGAAAACTGTACATGGGAAGATCGCAGCCGATTACGTCATCATTCAGCCCCAGCCGAAAACAGAGACCGAGAGCAGCGTCGAACCAGCTCACCTGGTTGGAGAGCTCTAGGAACTCCTCTACATACCTCTCTAACTCCCGACCACCCTGCCGCAGACACCAAAGCCTGTCTTCAGCCGCAGTCATATTGTTTGGTCCAGTATTCTGTCACGTTTTACTTGGAACCAGGCAACGAGGAGACACAGGAGTTGCTCAAAAACCAACAGTCTTTAATTAAACAACACGGAATAACACTCAGGAATTCAGGAAGACATTTACAATACCAGACGCCATACTAAGAACAGGGAACACTTTATATACACATGACATGACGAGGGGATGACGAGACCAATAGAATAGGGATCAATAGAACTAAACGGGAACACCTGGAACAAATGAAAAGGACAGGAACGGGAAGGACCAAATATGAGCATAGAAACACATGGGGAGCAAAACACACACAAAACACGGAACAGAGTCTGACAATATGCTGTAGATACCAATAAAGCTGTAGTACTAATAAAGAAGGAATCAGATAGAATTAGAGAATTAAAAGTGGAGGAACAGAACATTTGAGTGATCAAACTTAAAAGCATTCAGAGAATTTATGGAAGGAATAGAATAAATTGAGTAATACATCTCCATTTTCCCCATGCATTTATGCATGTGTTTTTCTGAATGTGCATACATGCCAATATGCATGTTTATGTTGGGCATGCTGTATATATTTAACAGCAGAGAGTGTTTTTATGAAAGCTGATGGCCTCTGACACAGCTCCTGTTGAAATGTCACACTCAGCTGGCCCCCAGTGAATTGTCTCCCAAACCTGACATAAACCACAACCTTAACAGGACACTTGTTGAGTTGGCAGGTGTTTATGCTAGTGTGCAATGTGTTAGACCCCCACTGAGCACTGGAAACCAAGGGAATTTATCAAGATGACAGTGCAAATGATCAACACTAAAAATAATAATAATAATAATCTTTATAAATTATAATATCTAAGAATATTTTAATAATTTTATGTTGTTTTATTACCCAATTATCAAATAGTTTTTCTTGTTTTAGCAACCATTCTGTTTGTTAGATTTGTCTAAAACTGGAAAACAAATTATCAGTGATAAAAAAAAGACCAAGAAAATTATTTTGCAGTTGATTAAATGTTTTTATATACCTTTGAAAGTTAAACAAACTGAAACATTGTGATGTCACAAAAAAAAAAAAGTTTGCTCATAATAAAATGCTACAAAGTGTGTTATAAATATTTGAAGGCACAAGCAGTTGGCAAGAGTGCAACTGTCTGTCATGGGGATTGATGTGCAGCTGTCAGATGTTTTTCTATGAACTGGAGACTGTTCTGTCTTTGTGTCCCCTGTGGGCCACATGTGCCTGTTTATTGGCTATTCTGGTCTCTTGACTTGTGTTGTGTAATACCTGCTCTTTCTGGTATGTATTAAAGGGGATATATGATGTTGCTAAAAAGAACATTATTTGGTGTATTTGGTGTAATGAAATGTGTTTATGTGGTTTAAGGTAAAAAAAAACACATTATTTTCCACATACTGTACATTATTGTTTCTCCTCTATGCCCCGCCTTTCTGAAACGCGTCGATTTTTACAAAGCTCATCGGTCTGAAAAGCAAGGTGTGCTGTGATTGGCCAGCTATCCAGTGCGTTATGATTGGCCGAATACCTCAAGCGTGTGATGGAAATGTTACGCCCCTTACCATACTGTGATGATGCCCTGTCAGGCCGGAGCGATGATTCAAAAACATGAAAACTCATTATAAACGAGGCATTCGTTGCATCCAGTGGAGACATAATTATGGATTATAATGACTTATACTGTCTTTTTACGCGTTGTGTTGCGTTGCGTTGCGTTGCGTTGTGTTGCGTTGCATCGCATCGCATCGCGCCACGTAAACATAAAACCATGTCTGCATTTGTGATCGGAGAAATGACAAACAACAAGCCCTACTCTACACTGCCCAAAACTCGCGGATTTCTAGTCGTGTCCATTTTTGGAAGACCAAACAAAGTAGTTTCGCTTTCACAACAAAACACAGCGTCACACACAGTGGCCTAGAGTGAGCGGCGGCAGCCTAGAGTGAGCAGTGGCCGGGGGCTTTAGAACAGCGCGGCCGGCAGATTCGACGAAGAAGCGTCCGGAGGGCTTGCGGCAACCACTTGTGACGACCCCGGGCTGGACTCCACTTCGTCCACGGTGAAAGCCGATCCGGTGATCCACAGCGCAAAGTTGTTGTATTTCCTCAGCAACCAGCACGGATCAGCTCCAGGCATGACGAAGCGGATATCGTCCTCTTTTGGAAGGCCAAACAAAGTAGTTTCGCTTTCACAACGAAACACACAGCGCGACATGGCGGTGGCAACAACAATACTACAGCGAGAATAAAAGTTACGCCTTCTTTCTTTGCATGAACATTTGGGCGGCGTTATGCAAATCTTCCCACATAGTGAGGTAGACATGTGGGGGCATGTTAGAACGAGCCGTTTTAGGTAGGTGAGGCTGACTCTTAACTTTTATAAAGAATATCTCTTTGGATTTGAGACTTTAGTCTTTGCAACTTTACAGATCTTCTTTATGCACCAAGAGCTTGTAACACTCCAAAGAGAAAGGAAAAATTGAAAAGCGCATCATATGACCCCTTTAATGGGATATATATAAATGAAAATTCTGTCTTCATTTAGTCCTTCGCATGTCGTTCCAAACTTGTATGACTTTTTTTTCCAAAATTAAATTATTAAGAAGCTCTTTACCATACAGTTTCCCAATTATACAGTGACCAGGGCAGCTCTTATTGCTTATATGCCTATTCAATATATACATATCTAATAATTGTTCTCGTGTATGGAATTTTGGTAACCAGTGCCCTGTACCACCTGTACAAGGAGGTTGTGGCCTGCACTACAAAAATAATTTTCTTAATTAATATTTTTGTTTTAATTCCTTTTAAAATTAATGAGTTTAATTGAAAAATAAATTTATTTGAGAAGCACAATTGCATAAGATATTAAGACTTCATATCTTAAAGTTTTTTTCACCCAGCAAATTGTTTTTAAGCATGAACCTCAATAAAAAATTATTCAGTTTATTTAATACTATCAATAGTGTGGTTAAAAGATAGATGAATGAAATATACATTTACTGAAAGCAAAATGGCATAATATTAAGTATTAAGAATTAATACTTTTTTCAGAAAATATAATAATAATAAAAAAGTAGCTTTTTTAAAGTGTAAACCTAAATTTAAACCTATATTCTTAAAATATAAAAATGGAGTTTTAAAAAACTCAAGATATGTTATCTGTAAGACATACAGGTGCATCTCAATAAATTAGAATGTCGTGGAAAAGTTCATTTCAGTAATTCAACTCAAATTGTGAAACTCGTGTATTAAATAAATTCAATGCACACAGACTGAAGTAGTTTAAGTCTTTGGTTCTTTTAATTGTGATGATTTTGGCTCACATTTAACAAAAACCCACCAATTCACTATCTCAACAAATTAGAATATGGTGACATGCTAATCAACTGAAAACACCTACAAAGGTTTCCTGAGCCTTCAAAATGGTCTCTCAGTTTGGTTCACTAGGCTACACAATCATGGGGAAGACTGCTGATCTGACAGTTGTCCAGAAGACAATCATTAACACCCTTCACAAGGAGGGTAAGCCACAAACATTCATTGCCAAAGAAGCTGGCTGTTCACAGAGTGCTGTATCCAAGCATGTTAACAGAAAGTTGAGTGGAAGGAAAAAGTGTGGAAGAAAAAGATGCACAACCAACCGAGAGAACTGCAGCCTTATGAGGATTATCAAGCAAAATCTATTCAAGAATTTGAGTGAACTTCACAAGTAAAGGACTGAACACGAGTTTCACAATTTGAGTTGAATTACTGAAATAAATGAACTTTTCCACGACATTCTAATTTATTGAGATGCACCTGTATTGTGTGGTTATGTTTGTTCCTCACTAAAGCTAATGTACAGTATATTATCTTGTTTTTTAATTCTTTTTGGAAGCTTGAAAGCCACTATATATTTGGACACTGTATAGTTTTTGTTGTGTGGAAAAGAGCAATATGAATATACTGATGTACTGTATATAGCTTTTGTGTTTCACAAAATAAAGAAAGTCATATCAGTTTGAAACAACATTAAGGTGAATGAGTGATGACAGAATTCCCAAGTGAACTATTCCTTTAATCATTTCACACAAAGGTTTTTCTGGAAGTGCATATTAGGACATGTCAGTTGTTGTTATAGGACACTTGTTGTATAACGCTTTTGTTTTTTTTAGCACCTTGATATGAGGTTCTTCCCGCATACATCTGCTGTTCCGTTCATACTAATTACTTTGACGCGTTCAGTGTGCTGCTGTTCAGATCTAATATCTGTAAATGGGTCTCTTGAATCCTAATGTCCATCTCTGTGCTTATTATATGCATGCGCGAGTGTAGTTTGGCATGAAGTGAAATGTCTGCCTCTGTCTTTCTGACTTAGGATCCCATTGCAGACTCTTCTGCAGTGGGCCACTTGCCAGCTGCGGCCCACTCTCAACGCAACGCCACACGTGCGGAGGACTCGCTGTTGCCTGTAAGTTCGCTCTCCTTTCTTGGGATGTTTATGGCTCTTCTGTCCCATTTTCTCATTTGTACAGCAGTTCAGTAACCTCTCTCCTATTCAATGTTGAGCAGAGATGCACTAATGGCTCTCTAATTTATGCTAATGTTGCTCTGAATGCTGCACCCCTCAGTGTGTTTGTTTATCTAAAGTGATTTTAGATGCGAGTCAATTCAAATTAGACCGCACAAGCTTCATTCCCCATACTCTGACACACACAACCACACGCAGCATGTTTCACCAATAGGCATTAATGTTTCTCTCTTCCGTTATCCCATGATCCAACTGTGGGGTCGTCACATCTAACTGAACATTTATGAGCACTCAAAACCTCTAATGTTCACACCCGATAGCTACTCATCTGTTTGGCCTCAAAGACAAAGACAAAAAACCTTATGGTTTACTAAATGCTACATAAGCACAGTTGCAAATTAGATATAGGCCCTCAAAATGATAAATTACTTGGAAAAGTATCCATTAGAAGCTGCTCCGCCTGGGGAGTTGACTGTGTTGGCAAAATTAGCATCGTTTTTTTTTTTTTTTGCTAGTGTAATAAAAGCCTTAGGATTTCATGCAATATTGCAGAATGAACACATCTATTTTTACCTTCCTTCCTCCGTGTCAGTGTCTAGGGAAAATTGCTCCTTTCAGGAACATAAAGCATGTTTGAGAAATTTGCCTTTTGATTATGTGATGGCTGGAACAAAAAAGGCAGAAATCCTCAGTGGAGGAAATACTAATTAAACCTGTGAGGTACACATCACGGCCACTATTTATAAACAGTTCTGGGCTGACCGTCCAAAGCTGTTGAGGATGCAACAATTAGGTATACTTACTTCTCACCCCCTCATTTTCGCTCTGCCAGCTTAAAAAGTGAAGTCCATCAAGTGTGCGCAGAACGTGTCTTTCCATTTTGTCCTCCAGATAACCTCGCAACTGACCTCTATAAGATAAGAAACGTTCAGCTGTGAAACATGCAGGTTGAATCACAGAAATTGCATTAAAGAGTTTTTTTTGTCTTAAATTCAATAAGAAATGGCTGATTTTCATGGTAAAATTTTAATGTTCTTCATTTACAAAGTTCTGTACATGCTCATGTCCTTTGTGTGTTTATATGTTTTAGTTTAGATATTTAATTAATATTTATTTATGCTTAATTTCCTGTATGGATGCACTATCAGCTGATATTAGAGCTCTGTTAATTTATTTGTATCAATCGTTATACTCATTTCCTCTATTTTAACAATTATATTACCATTGTTATTATCTAATGCTCATTCAAAGTCAATGTTAAAAACACTAATCATTTTAATACTGTTAAATGTAATCTTTAAGAAATCTCAAAATGAATATAATTTTTTAAATTCTGTACATTATAGTGCTGTGATGTCTAATTTCACTTGTAGCATTTAAGACTATTTTAGTTTTTTGCACTTTATTTTTATTTAGACAAAATAGTACAGAATTAGATTCAGGTATTGATTATAATAAATTATGAACATTACAATTTAAATTTCAAACTTAATATCCATTAAAAAATAAATTAACTTTTTCATATTTCAGTTTTTTTAAAATGTTTTATTTTTAAATTATTTAGGTAATATAGTATGGAAATTTAATGTTAGCGATTTGTCATTTATTGTATTTGTCATATTGTAAATGTATGTTGTCTCATGTCGCTTGTGTGTTTATTAAATATTTATACTTAATATTTACTAATATTTAGTTAACAATTACGAATGCATATTAATAAAGCACTTTTCAGCTGATATTAGAGCTTTGTTAATTTATTCAATATTTAAATGTACCTACACTTTTCTTCTATTTTTACATTTAAAATGTTTGTTTTTTTTACAAGAAAAAAACCTATCAGCTATTATTGTATTGTTTAGAATTTTAATATCGGTGTGTTCCCAAATTTTGAGCAACACTGGACACCGTTCTTCATTTTCAGTGGTAGTGCACACAGTTGGGTCATGTGTTCTGATTCCTGATTCAGTTGGATATTGCATTTGTGTAGAAATGCCTTTTAGCAAGCAAACTCCAGCGATTAAACCTCTGTAACTGTGAACTTAAGTGAACCCTTAGATTGTAGTATAACACCATATTAAGTCCATTCTACAGACCTCCCCCTGCAATGCTTGCAGAAAATGTTATACTCATTTCATGTAGGCCTACCAATGAGTTAATGCTGTATTTGTGTATGTTAAGAAAACTCTTACAAATATATGTTAATCAGAGTGGGTTTTTTTCTTTAAAGACCTATAATCTGCATTGGCCTGAAGTTGACAAGTAATGTTTAAGCTTTTGTTCAAAGGGATAAAGTGCAAGCGTGGGCGTTCCTGAGTGAAAGCATCCTCTTTACTTTGCTTTCAGAGCCAAAAAGACTATATTTATTCCACCCTTTAATGATACAGACTCCACAACATACATCCAAACTATTAGCTGTTATCTTTCATAAGCTCAAAAGAATTTGCCTGATCAATATAACAACTTTGTTCACTCATGAGATCTAAGATTCTCTTTGGATGTGGGGGATGGAGTGATAGGATCAGTTGAGGAATCCCAGCTATCCATCCTCTCCTCCTCCTCTGACATGAAAGGTGTCAGATCAAAGTAGCTATAGGCTGAAAGAGCAGGTCTCTGGAGCTATATGACACCCATCCACCAAGTGAACATGGATGATCTCACCTTGAAATCCACACCTGACTTTTTTTTAAAGTCATGAACTGTTAACTAAGCCTTTCAAGTGCACCTTATCAATATAAGACTTTTCTTTTCTTACCCAATTGTTTTCTTTCCAGCTCGTTTACATTGCACACAGAGAAGCATGTCACCAACCAAAACTACGTAATAATATGCTGCATTAAAGTAAAATGTAAAAAGTTATTTATTTGTTTGTTTTGTCTGGATTTCTTTTAAAATACAGAAATGTATTTTGATACATACAATGACTTGAACATAACTCTTATATAAAAAATATGAATCATTTCTAAATTAAAACAAACTTTGATAATTTTTGGACATAAAGTGATACAACTGATTTCAGTCTCATTAAAAACTCTCATGAAAGGATTCAGTTCTCCAAAAATAAATTCTTATTGTCTAGTTTTCCATAATATTTTACTATTTTTTTTTTATAAATAAAGTGTAACAGTTTTTTGAAAATATTGTCAAAATATTGTTTTGTTAAGATATGATGAAAAAATCATAATGATAAGATAAAATTATAAATATTGTTCTATTCATTTTAGATTTGGGACATTCACACCATATAATGATAACGACACAGAGTAACAATATAGTTGCAATCATTTGTTGGAAGGATTTTTTCCAACTGATAAACGATAAAAAAACATTAAATGAAATCATCCCGTAGTAGATCTATACAGGTGGAGCTGGGGAAGGTGGAGGGTTTCTTAAGTGTGCTGCAATTTGTGCCATGTGAATTTTTATAGATTTTTTTATAACATGATTTGTGATGGAGGTCAGCTAGTGTTAACATGCTGTTTCCATCTCTGATGATATATTCTCTTTTTCTTCGCCAGGGTCTCAGCAGCCTGTTCAGCTCATTGAAAGTGGTGCGTTTACTCCGTCTGGGTCGAGTGGCACGCAAACTGGACCACTATCTGGAATACGGTGCTGCTGTGTTAGTTTTACTGGTGTGTGTCTTTGGCCTGGTGGCACATTGGCTGGCCTGCATCTGGTACAGCATTGGTGATTATGAGATCATCGATGAGGGCACCAACAACATCAAGAGGGAGAGCTGGCTTTATCAGTTGGCTATCAGCATTGGCACACCATACCGCTACAATGCCAGTGGCTCTGGCCAGTGGGAAGGTGGTCCCAGTAAGAACACACTCTACATATCATCTCTCTATTTCACCATGACAAGTCTCACCACCATTGGCTTTGGGAACATTGCACCTACTACAGACGGGGAGAAGATCTTCTCGGTGGCCATGATGATGGTGGGCTGTAAGTATCACTAAATGGTTTCCTTGCTTCGTGGATGCTTTACTAGACAGATTGAGCTTCAGCTGGTTGGTTAATGGTTGGAGATTAGGGATGCACAATATATCTGTGCCATACCTGTTATTGACTGATATTAGAGTTTATATGGGTAATGCTCAATAATGTATATTTAAAGGAATAGTTCACCCAAAATTGAAAATATGTTAAAAAATATATACGCACACTAAGGCCATTCAAGATGCAGATGAGTTTGTTTCTTCATCAGAACAGATTTGAAGAAATTTAGCATTACTTCCCTTACTCACCAATGGATCCTCTGCAGTGAATGGGTGCCGTCAGAATGAGAGTCCAAACAGCTGGTAAAAACATCACAATAATTCATAAGTAATACACAGGACTCCAGTCCATCAATTAAAGTCTTGTGAAAAGCTGCGTGTTTGTAAGAAACAAATCCATCATCAAGACATTTTACCTTCAAACCATTGCTTCTGGCTAAAATATGAATCCTGTATCCATAATATTGCTTTTTGGGTGAACGATTCCTTTAATTGTGCTTTTGCAGTCATCAAACATAATCCTTTAAAACAGTGTTATATGTCTTTAGCAATAAATATCTTGTACATTATAATGAAAGTAGTGATGCCAAAATTCACTTGTAGCATTTAAAATAACTGATTTACGTTTCTAGTTTTTTTTTTTTTAGACAAAATACTGTAGAAATTTGATGAATTTTCACATTATTATGGTTATCATCTAAAACATGAAAATAATTAGCAGCTTTTGGTATCGGCCATAATTTTTATATCAGTGTATCCTTTATGATTTAAGCTGATCTTCTTAGTAGGGAATACACTTAAAATAGCTTCAGAGTGTTTATTCAATTCTCACCAATCAGGGCATGTCAGCAATAAGTGCTATTTAAAAGCTTGCAGAAACATTAATAGTATCATATAACATCACATAATTTGATATAAAACTATTTTCTGCCTTAGGATTTCTGTTTAGAAAAACATTGGCATCATGTTCTAATAAGACCTGCAATGCACCTTTGAAAACATTTCCTGAAACTTCTCTCTTTAAGTTGCTACATTCAATCATAAATGAATAAACTTGTGCTTTAAACCTCCTGAAACCATAGTGCCACTATTTGCTCTTCAACACCTAATCACTTGTTATTTTCAGAATACTTTCTCCAAAGTTCATAAGTACTGTAGTAGCCCAGCAGTAGTGCAGGTCAGCTTTTGAGTTACTGAACAGTTCCATCAGTAATCCTCTACGGATCCACAGGGCTAGCAGATAAAATGAGCTACAGTAAACTGTAAGCTGTTGGTTGAAACGTAAAGTGAGCCACCCAGGAGGCTGAAAAACAGTGTCAGTGAGTAAACAGGGAACAGTGGCACAGCTAAACGCACAGGTTAGGAAGAGATATATAGGGCAATACTTCTGTAAAAATTAAATAGCAGTTCGATTATTGTACAAGGTGTAGTATGTAAGTTTTTTGATGCTAAAATACTGCTTCATATTCTCGTTTAATATGCAGAGACAACTATGAGTCAGTCATTTGTAGGTCAACTTCGTGAGGAGTGTAAACACTGTGCTTTTCAAACATCACTGCAAAAAAAGATTTTCTTAATGAGTATTTTTGTCTTGCTTTCCAGTAAAATATCTAAACATCCTTTACAAGATGAGGAAAATAAATGTACCTAAAAATATCTATCTATCTATCTATCTATCTATCTATCTATCTATCTATCTATCTATCTATCTATCTATCTATCTAAATGTACTAATGTTTTATTTCTTTC